>NC_133203.1:34703380-34810880 GCF_958299795.1 Porites lutea | reverse complement strand
TGAATGAATAATAATACATGTTAAAGGTTTTGCTTGCTTTTCCTCTGGATTTTACTGCCACTCACGTTCACTAAGGTTTATATGATATTTAAATAATCGAGTATCGTACATGTATATCAAAGACATTATTTTCACGGTGTTTCATGTAAGTTCCTCACGCGAAACGTACGCAAAGCACAGCGAGGAGCAACTGAAGCGTTTGGACCTTCGGTCGTTGTCAAACGGCGCACTCACTAATGTTTGGTTATTACTAGTATGATAAGATACCCGAGCTTTATTCACAGGAAACTATGATTCCATTGGTGTTTTTAACTATGAGGCGTTGATCCATGAAGAATAGAGAGTCGCCTTTACAAGAAATGAATAATATGGTTGGCTGTGAGCCTTGCTGACACTCACTGACACTTACTTGAGAGCTAGTATTAAGACTAAAATTCAGTTTGGTACACAATTAAGAAGCTTTTCCATCTAGTATTACACTCAACAATTTCTTCTCCCAATCTCGCTTATGCTTCTCAAAATCAAGCCAACACTTTTTGCTTTTCAACGCCCTTGGCAACTTCTGTATCTTTAACTTACTGAACACCACCAGAATCAGTGAGGAGTCTGCAGCGTCTTTCTCCCGCTGGACGGCCATGTGCAGCTCTTCTCGACAGAAGTTGCTGGCGAAATAGTTGTCGGACAAGACAATCAGAACTTTGCGGCTGCTGTAGACGCTGTCTGCCATGTTTTGGACAATGGGCTTTCCCAACTCAAAATCTCTTGTGTGAATGCTGTAGGATATTGAGTGTTTATCGAGAATGGGAATCAGATTTTCATTGACCCACGCACCATCTTTTGAACTGTAACTGATGAAAAGATTATTGCTCTTCATAATTCCTTCTTCAAGGTCACCCGCTCCATGTGGTGAATAGGTGCGCTGTTTCTTTATAAAGAAGTGCGTAGCTATCGCAATCGACACAAAGACGATTGCTGATGAAATAATGATGATAGGCAGGACCCAACTCCTGTGACTGGAAGGCGTGGCATTTTTGGCGGCTACAAACGCTGCGGAAGATCATGAAATGTTATTTGATCCAGTTACGGAGTACCTGTTGCAGTCAATTTTGGAAATTTAATTTCAGCGGACTACTAATACCTTAATTCTTTATAGAGAAAAGACCCTGAAACGCAAATCAACACCCTCGAGCAATCATTAGTTGACGGAAGATCATACAATTTTATCAAACTACAACAAAGTTCCCCTCTTCCCCATTTCAATGTTGTATTTGTCTGAGAAACTTTTGTCACCCAAACCAAAGTTTGGAGAGGGGAGGTGGGAGAACGGTCATTCATTTACCGACAGTTTTTTTATGTTTTTGTTACTTGGTGATCGAAGACGACAGGGAAATTAAATTGTATTCTTTTTATATTGCCAATATTAAAAACAATATATATCTCACGTGACACAGCGGGCCACCCCTGCGAGGGGCGAGATTTATGGGCCAATGTTGCCCGCTCAGGTATCTAATCAGGTAGCTAATCAGAAGACAGCCTCATCTTGAGCTGTCTTGCTTAAAAAGCTCGGGAAGCCAGCTAAATAAAACAAACACTGCTACAAACCCACTGGGGTTTCTCGTCGGTCTGAGATGGTTTTCTTTGCCCTCAGTGTAATCAGTTAGTGCGATATGTAACAATTGTCACAATGCGTAACTTAATTCGACCGTTACTACAAAAGTTACTTCGTTAGCACAATGATTCAACTTTCACTGACCTGTTGGATCTGAAGACGTGTTCGGCACAGCTGAAAATAAAGAATATACCTTCAGCATTTTCTGATCACCATAAATTTCCGTAAAGAGTCAGTAGAGGGGCTGGAGTGAGTAAAAAACTGTCAGGATTGTTAAAATTAATTCTCGTAACTGTTTCTCTTCATTATCTTATGATAGCGAAAATGTCCTGCTCGGTTCGGGGAGAACCATGGGTAAGTAAAAGTTGTAACTTGTAACCTAAAGATGAGAGAAATTTTGGTAATCACGTTACGGTCAGGATGTCCGAACGTCCGTCCAC
Source organism: Porites lutea (assembly GCF_958299795.1). NCBI lineage: Eukaryota > Metazoa > Cnidaria > Anthozoa > Scleractinia > Poritidae > Porites > Porites lutea. Next base: position 34,808,831 of record NC_133203.1, on the reverse strand, counting down.
CCTCTGCATGTAAGTCAATATTTACTACATTTACTGCCAACACTATAACAAGACATGGAAAATGACAATATATATACTGTAATAACAAAACAGCAAAGAAGAAAAACACGAATATTCCCAATGTTTCGAACGGACAAGCCGTTCTTCTTCGAGGTTTCATTTGAGTGGTAATACCATGGGATTTCCTCCAAAGACTCAAAAGTTAGAACTACATACTAATTAAAAAATACTGCAATTGTTAAAGATCTGCTGAAGAGGTTTCATTTGAATGGTCACACCATAGGATTTCATGCACAGACTCAAAATTTAGAACTACATACTAAATAAATGGTATCATGTGAAAGTTCTGCTGAAGAGGTTTCATTCCATACACAGACTCATGATCAAAAGTTAGAACTACATACTAAATAAATAGTACACCATTGAGCAGTACTGGGCACTAGTGTAGAATGTGAGAAGACGGAGTAAAAAGTTGGCGAACTACGAACTGACTTTGTGTCCTAAAACGTTATAACCTTGCCAAAGTACTGCTGAAGAGGTTTCACTTGAATCGGTAACATCACACACACAACAGATCGAACGACCTTACGACATTCCATCGGTCATTCTGGCGTTGTAATTAGTGTGCCGGAACACCATGGAACAATACAAGCACGAAGACTCAAACTAAAAAGCAATGATTTTTAAAGCTATCCCAGAAGAGAAACAAGCAGCTAGTGAAGAAAAAAGATGCAGATAATATAAGGAAAGTACTTTGTAAGTCACTCATTCAGTGGTTTTGAGAATTAGCTTTGTGTTACAAGTACCGAGTCGACTGTTTTGGTTCGCTCCGGTTATTCTTTTCTTGCTGTTGAAGTGAAAGTTTAGAAATACAACAAAATACTCAATGTCAGGTCCCTCGGGAAACCAGTTAGTTTTGTTTTCCCTCGAGTCCTGATCTGAGGATTCCCTAGACTTCGTCTCGGGAAACATCAGGACGGACTTTCGGGAAAACAAATTCTAACTGTTTCCCTCGGGATCTGACATTAAGTGTATAATGTGCCGCCCAGCAGGGTATGGTTTCAGGATCAAGAGTCTTAACAGGGTAATACCACTATTAAACGTGGTGAAGAGGCTCGTTTATTTGGGCCGGCAGCCTGTTGCATTTAAGGTCTCAAACAAGGTTGTGAACATTAACAGCGCGCCAGCGATGTTACCACAGTACTGAACATGTCAGTAATGTTATGATAAACACTTAATTCCAGGATCATTGCTACGCCGTAAGCAAAACACCCCCTCCCTGCCCCCTCCTGCTAGCACCGACATAAAGAAAAGAGCAGCAGACGTTGATTGTTTTATTCAAAACCATGACATCAAGTCGTGTTAATACTTCAAATCCCACAATGGATCCAATCAAGTCTTAATTGATATATTTTTTAGGGTATTCCGGGGCGTCTAGCCTGTCATGGGGTGTCCGGGGGCGTCCTGAGGGTGTTCCGGGCCTGTTACTGGTTTTACGGAGATACCCTTTAAATTACCTTCTTCTTCACCTCCTACTCTTAACTCAATGGTGGCCGACTTTACGACTCCAGGACCCACTCTACAGACTGAGTTACAGCTGTACTTCGCCTCGTCATCTTTAGTGACGTTATTAATAGTAAGGATAAACTCTATTTTGCACTTGGTGTCCGTCTTCTTTTCTTGTATTTCATACTTTTCATCGCCTTTTATTAGCACTGAACTGTTGAAACGCAAATGCCTCCATTGTAATTCTAGGCTATCTGCACAGCCATCCGGATCAATTTCAACCAAACATATTAAACTGGCGTTGGAAGACGCACTTGCAGTCACCATGGGAGAGCGAATCTTTGGTTTTTCAGGGAACGGACCTGTAGCAAATATGGTTGCAAATAAAATAAACGTCAATTGACAATATAATTAATTATTTTTACAGACCAAAACGGCAGATTTCCCTACGCTTTTTTATATACTTCAAGTAGTGAAATCCCTACCCGTTCATATACCCGAACAAGTGGCGGATACAGAGCTTCAGATAAGGGAAGGGGCACAGGCGGCCCAAGCTCAGTGTGTGACTTTAATCATTAACACATGTAGTTTCATATTGCGTAATTTAAAATGGCCGTGAATATAAAGGATTTGTATGGGAATTCAGGTAAAAGATTCAAATCGATAAATACTAGCTAGAATGTTTAATAAAATACAGCTTACCGTATTTACTTTGCTTGTTTTTGTTTGCTGTGTGGTTATTTTTCCGATCCATTGCCATTTAAGCGAAATAACTACACAGCAAACAAAAACAAGCAAAGTAAATACGGTAAGCTGTATTTTATAGAAACATTCTAGCGAGTATTTATCGATTTGAATCTTTTACCTGAATTCCCATACAAATCGTTAATATATTCAAAGCCATTTTAAATTACCCAATATGAAACTACATGTGTTAATGGTTAAACTCACACACTGAGCTTGGGCCGCCCACCCATAGCCATTATGTAATGGTCCACGTAAGAACTAGGCAGGCAGAACGCAAAATCGATTAAAAGGTGTTAACTTTTAATTTTTAATTTCAATTAAATGGTGGGTTCTGATTGGCTGAAATCCAAAAATCGACGAAAAAACCAAGAAAAACGTGACAAAAACAACTTTTTTTTAGCTTTATTTCCCCATTCTCCTGTCTTTTACCTCACGGCCAAGTTTCAGCATTGTTGTGTGCGCCAATCAAAAGTTAGAGCGGAAAACGTGCAACACGCGCGTGACCTTGTTGTGAACCATCTTGGATGCGACACTAGAGATGTGAGGAAATTTGTCTTTTGCCCAAAGAAATGTCGTCAATTTCATCGAAATCTACATATTTCCCTTTATCGATTGTTTATTGCTTTTATTCAATGTATTTTATCATCGGAGTGATCGTGAAATTCCTACTGCAGCAGCGTTTGCAGCTGTCCTCAACATGTCGTCGAGTGGCCATGTGGACAAGTAGGACCGAAGCAGTTGTTTATGTTGTCAGGAGGAGATCGCTTTGATTCAGTGATGATTCAGAGTAATTGTGGAGATAAGCTGGGCACAAAGAGTGGAAGCGACAGATTTGTTCTTTATACAGAAATAAATTAAATTTCTTAAAGCGATGTGAAGCCGCCTGATTTGAGCTTATTGAGGTAAGCTGAACCCAATAAATTATCGCATTACCGCATGATGTGACTGTGTAGTTATTTTGTCCTTTTCGAAACTTCAGAATTTTGTGTATCTTTACTCTTCTATAATTCGATTTGTTTTCAATCTAGGCTGTTTCGTCGAGCTAAGTGCAACTTAAGACGAACGAATTGAAATTTGTGATTGTAATTTCGCAACAGTTGTAAGACGGCAGCCGCTTAGTTATAATATATAATACAAATGTAGCTCTCACTAGTTTTGAGTGTTACCCGGTACGAAAGATCATGCAAGTTTGACTGTAACTGTTTCCTTTACTTTTTCTAAGTATGAAAGTAGGTTTTGCGGAGATATTTAGACTACAAATATATCTTCCATGTAAGACTGTCAAGAGAACTTCTTCTGAAACAAACCGAATTCTCCGAACATCCATGAATTTTTTTTGTATGGACAATCGTCTTTTTATTCAAATGCGGGCCATTAGGATAACGCTCCGACATGATTTTATGAAATTGTTGTTCTTTATGGTGGCAAAATAAAACCGCGCTGCTTTGGCGCGTTCGCCATGTGAGCTTGGATTACTGCTGTTTCCGATCACAGTTTTGACATTTCCTTTGTGAAAGCCGAAGTAGCTGTCTTTCAGAAGGTCGCCGATTGATGTATTCCTGTGCCATTTTCATGTAATTTTATATCAGTTTAACTTTGCTCTGGTTTGGCGCCTAGAAATCCTCTAAATTTTAGATATGTTATAGTTTTCAACATATCAGAGCAGTAGACAAAATAAAAAGTTGTTTGAATGACTCTTTTACTATCTTAATTCATTTCTAAAATTCAAATTTCGCGCTTTTCGCCCTATTGACCAATCAGAGCATTCAAATTTAATTTGATTAGAGAAATTAGCACCTAAAAAATAACTGCCGCTATTGCACTGGCCTATTGTTCTTTTGCCTAGTTCTTACACGGACCATTACTTAGGGAATGCCCGACCCCCTCGGGTCCCCACTCACATTCAAGACTCAGTTCGAATATTACAGGTTCAGGACTTGGCCAGCCAGGAATACTATTTTCTGCAATGCACTCGTATTTCCCTTCATGTTTGTCTTTAGATTTACTTATGCGAAGAAAAGAACGTAGCGTGTCGTTTCCCTCTAGCATCTCTGAAAGAGAAAAACCGTCAGAACCGTTGACGATTCGTTTTGCATCTGGTTTGATCTTCCTCCAAATTATGCGAGGTAGAGGCCATCCTCTGAAAGCACAGCAAACTTCTGTTCGACTGTCTGGTGTATACTCTTTTGGGGAACTTGAACAAGTGCCGCTATCAACGTACGTCACTTTACCTAAAACAGTAAAATACTGATATGGTCATGGCACACGTAAATTCAAGGAGGCTGAGGCGCCCATTTCTCAAGGTCTTACCTCTTCTTGTTTGATGCTTCATAACTTTGGCTGTAGTGCATGAAGCAACGCATCTAACTTTGAACTTAATTTTAGAGCCATGCTCTGTTGACATCGCCGCTCCTTAACAACAGGATAATGATGAAATGAAATTTATAAATTGGGAATTTTCTCGAAATATAGCAATAATCTGTTAAAATCCTTTAGTGTCGTAATAAGAAGGTTGAGTATGTCGATCGTCCGGGTTAACGTAGTTTTGAATTAAGGACTGTTGTTGACAGTGACTGACGTTTCGACAACCTGTGCGCTGGCCATCTTCAGAGTGAGTTGTACTTGATTGATCAATTAAGTCGCGATGTTATTGATCGTCTGTCGGTTAAGCAGTGATGTTATTAGCTATGAAGACTCGTAAGGTTATTGGTGCGATCAGTCTTTTTGTCATGGTCATATTTCGAGCTTGGGTAAACTGTGGAATTATATGGCCAAATATAGGGTTAAATTTTCATATATTGGAATGATTTTTACTGGGATATTCTGGATTCTTGCAGCTTTGAGATATTTTTCTTAGATGTGCTAGACCATACTGAAAAAAATAAATATAATGCAGCGCATTCATAACATTATATGATTAACTCCCGGACTAAGCCTATGTCCGCGGCGTTTTGAAGGACCCTTTTATTTTTAGATACATTTTAGAGTACTTTTCCCGCGAAAATGGAAGGTCCGCTCCTCTCATGAGCACATTATAAAGATGTGACAAAGAAGAACTTAACGTCATTAAGGTCAAAAAGGCCATTTTAGGGGTTTTGGTTTTTCTAACTGGTTTGTTAAAATGTACTGGTCAGATGTGGCTCCGGTTTATGGGCTCCTGGTTCTACTCGTGGTTAAAGCGGCGTCTCGTTAATGCAATAACACATGCAAACTCAAGAATTAAAGGAGGGCAACATTTTTAACCAACACGCCTTACGTGCAAAATATATGTGGGTGCATTGACATCGCTCATTTCCACCTGCTGAACTGTTTTGCTGTAATACCATGCCATCATTGGTAAGGTTGCGCCAGTTTATTCCTCTTGTCACTCCGCCAGGTTTGATCGAGCAGTTGAGGGTAACATTAGAGTTTGGATCTACTGTAATCTGATTTACAAGACACTCGCTTGACCGGGAGCAAGATTCTCTTATCTCACAGTCGGGCCTGAAGTTATTCGCAGCTGATACATCTGTAGAGCGAAAGAAGGTGGACAATATATAAATGTTCTGTTAGAAAAAATACTTAACTAACTGTATCGAAAATTATTGATTGAGTCCGAGTTATGATGTAAAGAATTATGTAGATAGAGGCTGCCTCGGTGGATAACAGCCTCCGAGATCAGAATAATTCTTCCCATCATATGGAAGCCGAGTTCCATAATTGTTTTATCATTCATTCAAAATATTTCTAAGTTCTTAACAAGCTTACCTCCTCTCGTAAATTTTCATCAAAAATTTATTTATTTAGTTCGAACGTTTGCGTCTGTGGATGAAATCCTATGGTGTTACCATTTAAAACCTCTTCAGCAGTACTTTCACGTGGCACTATTTATGTGCTTTTTAGTTCAAACTTTGGGTCTGTAAAAGACATTCTAGCTTAATTTTGCACAGTTTTATCGGGGAAGAAAAACAAAAGACAAAACAAACAAAAAATCGGGTGATTTACCAATAACAAATATTTATCATTTTATCTCGTCTACTGTCTCTCGAATAACATTATCATTCATTTCCAATAAATTGCCACTAAACATTTTGTCTCCTCATTTTCATGTCGGAGAGTTGTAACAATGAATGCACAGCATGAGTAGTTTTGACTAGTCACATAATACATTAAACACGTACCTTCGATCAAAAGACTAAATAAAGAAACGAGTACGGTTGATTTTAAATACATTTGCCTCAAACGTCTCCCGATATGCTGTTCAGTGGCCATGTTGCTTGTAGGAATTTTACCTTTGCAGGGTCTCACATGTGCACTACTATCCTGACTGAGGAATAAAACAATATAGCAAGTGCATCATGACTTTTATGAATGCTTTTTTCAATAGTTGAAATTGTGTTTCATCCGTAAAGCCTCTTAAAACCCACGCACATTTGCAATTACGGTAATAGCAAACCAACTGTGAATTATTTATGTCAATTTCAGAGCCATATTATATTTTTCATTTACCATTGCAATCGTTCACGGGTGAAGTTGATAGAATTACAACTTTACTCCTAATAAGCTCGTGAAATAAGGAGCTTGATATTTTCTGGCGCGACTAAAAAAAAATAAGTCATAGATATTGTCTTGCAAAAACATTCTATTTTATCGCAAGATTTGGTGAACTACAAAAACGAAACATTTTCTTTTAAAAGCAGTCGAGTGGGCGATCGATTTGCAAGTTAATGAGTGGCGACGTCTGGACGGACGTGGAAAGAAAATACAAATTAATTGGTTGCTTTTAAGTAGCCATCCATCAAAACCCTGCTTGAAACACAGGCTGTTCTTATCCCTGTACTTAAGACCAGCATCGGAAAGCGGAGAAGAGGCCAATAATTAAAGGTGCTCGCTCTCTTTCGTAGTTTCTCATTTTCTCTCCCTGTTCTCCGGCTCTTCTTGAGCATTTTGTGCATGGGTACAGGAACCGAGTAACAACAGAATTGACCTAAAACAGCAATACTCATTTGGTATAGTCCCCCTCTAACTACAACCTTGTCCACCATTTGTCAAGTCTCGCTGGAATGACACTTAGGAAAAGATAATGGCAGTTACTTCCTTAAGCTCCTGTATCAACCAACAAATACTACAGACTGATCTTCATACATTTCTAAGGATCAAAGTCTTAAAGCATTTTCCCCTGAAGATCATTTTAATGATTCTCATAACCATTCCATTTACCTAGTGATATTGTCAAGAGAAAATTGATGTCGTTTCCTCCCGGGACTAAAGGGGGTAATAGCCAATTTCTATTTCTCTAAAGAGTAACCAAGTTTGTTTTGGATGTAAACAAATATTATCAGGGAGCACCATCTAACCATAATAATTTTTTGGCCCTTTTTTGCAGTCATATCATTAAAACTTGTCAATTGTCAATCCATGTCCATCCTTACCAGCCATTCGTAGCAGCAGACGACGGGAAACAGCTTCAATTGTGCCTAAATAAACTGGACGAATCTTGGAACTCATGATCAACTGATGGGAAAAGCTTTTTTAAAAGATAGCAAGTAGTGTAACATATAGCTCCTTAAATACCAAATGATAAATGCCTTGGCCTCCTATTAATTTAATTTTTCTCAGTTACCCTTGGGAGAATCCTCTCTTACAGAAAACGGAATATGGCTTTTATTGGCGTTTGAAAAATCTGGACTTGACTCTGGACTAGTCCAGGGTCCAGTACAGATTTTCCAACTGGCCAGCTGGCTGGCTTTCAATAGAGGGTTAAAGCTTCACGTATACGGCAAAAAGCAAACGTGAGATTCAAGTTAAGAATTTCTCAAAATAGGAAATGATAAAAACAGCTCAAAACAATTCTTATTCGAGGAAATGCGAGATAATTAAATACAAAATGTGTAATAAATGTCGTCTCCGTCAATTTTTATCAAAATATGAATTTAAAATTAATGAAAATGTGGTCATTGACAAGAGTTTCTTTAATGTAGTAAACCGTATGACGTGGGTTTATAGTTAACATTGGTAGCTTTCACAATTAGCGCCCGTGACACACGTCATTTAAGTTATTTAGGAGACAGATGTTGTTTAACTATCCTCTTAATAGCTTTCTGAGAAGATGGGAAAACTCGACAGGTTAAAAGCATATCCTGCAGAGTTCTAAACGCTGAGTTAAGTGTTAAAAAAAAAAAAAAAACTATTTGTTTTCGTATCTGACGAAGTAAACCGGGGGGGGGGGGGGAACAAAAGGCAGGGGTAAAAGTGTGCCGCCGAAGCCTTCAGGCCCGGACCTGTTTAACCCTGTAAGTCCCAGTGGTGACCAACATCAATTTTCTCCAAAATATATCCACACATTGTCAAGAGATAACGTTATGAGAATTAATAAAATGATCACCAAAATTCTCTCAACTAATTCTACAAGGAAATATACGAAGATCGGTTTGGAGAATTTGTTCCTGGATACTGGGGCTTAAAGGGTTAAGACAAAAATCGTTCATTTCGCTACCCTATTTAAGGCAAGAGACCTCATACTCATGCCGTTTCGCAAACAGAATAAAGCAATTTTTGAAACCACGACCATGAAATTAGATTTTTTTGGAAAAAAACATTGTTTGTAACGCAAATGAAGACCATGCCGCTCACCGCTAAAAGACATTCAAAAAGACATCCTGCTCTAGACGCTAAATAGTAAAACTGTACATCATGCTTAAATCCCAAGACTCCGTTCCGAGAAGGATACTCGCTTAAGGAAAATATCGGAGTGCCCTTCCCCCCCCCCCCCCCCCCCAAATTTAACTCAACACCAAGTGCAATTTAAGGAGCCTCCTGGCGAGGTTGATCTGACAGCCATGAGAGGACACAGAGGCTTTTTACTGGAAATACCATCCCACGAAGTGATGTTTTCTCCGCGGGCAGCTAATCCGACTTAATCCCATTTAATATGTCCGGCGCTCCTCGAAAGTGCGAAAATTTTCTTGTCGTGTATTAGATTTCAGATGCATATTCTTAATCTTCATTTCGCGCCAGAATAAATTAGTTTGCGCGCAAAGTGCTCCTAAAAAAATCACAAGGTTTGTCCCACTTCGAGTCCACCTTCTGGAGATACGCCGGCTTGGTAGCTGGAATACATTGCCTAGGCGAAGATCTGGCATTTTTTCCTCCTCGTCGTATTTTCTTCACAACAAATGTTTATATTTGTAGTGAGAATGCAGCGCATATCGGTGGATTTTACTTCATGCGGCTTGCTACTTCTAAAAGAAGAGTGCCGGATTTCATCGTTTTTTCATGTTTATTAGTGTTGGCAAATGTAAGGTAAATGAACCGACCACTGTAAGGTAAGAATTGAAGTTTTAAATTTGTTACTCGGCGAAAAATCGTGGAATGGGAATTCGTGAAACTAATGAGTATTACCTCTGTTACCTAATGACATGCGATGACTCCTCGCTTTTTCGATGCATAACACGGATACAAGCGATAAATTTCTTTCGCAAAGTGAAGTATAATTTACTTAACGAGACCATTTGACGAATATTTCTTGTTATATGCTTTATTCATATTTGCTTAGCTTATTCAGGCTCGGCATGCCAGGAGTTTGATGACAATGTTTGTGTGCTATAATTATGCTGATAAGTTTTTGCACCTTTATATTGAAACTCATGAGCCAAACGTTTGTTAACTCTAGCAAAACACTCTTCTATTATGGAGGAACGTTTAACGTCTTTTGGGGCCCTAATATGGTGTCAAATTTTTAGGGGAAACAAAGCTTGATTTTTGGCCAAACAGACTATAGCTTTTTTGTCTTTGAAGAGAGCGCGAGGCAAACGTCCGTGAGTACAGTGTAAGCCAGTGATTCTTTAGGTAGAACTAACAAAGTTAACGTAGGCTGCACTTTAGGTGGCGCACCCATGGGTGCAGTGTAACCCAGTGATTCTTTAGGTAGAGCCAACAAACATAGGCTGCACTTTAGGTGGCACACCCATGGGTGCAGTGTAACCCAGTGATTCTTTAGGCAAAGCTAACAAACATAGGCTGCACTTTAGGTGGCACACCCATGGGTGCAGTGTAACCCAGTGATTCTTTAGGCAGAGCAAACAAACATAGGCTGCACTTTAGGTGGCACACCCATGGGTGCAGTGTAACCCAGTGATTCTTTAGGCAGAGCTAACAAACATAGGCTACACTTTAGGTGGCACACCCATGGGTGCAGTGTAACCCAGTGATTCTTTAGGCAAAGCTAACAAACATAGGCTGCACTTTAGGTGGCACACCCATGGGTGCAGTGTAACCCAGTGATTCTTTAGGCAGAGCTAACAAACATAGGCTGCACTTTAGGTGGCACACCCATGGGTGCAGTGTAACCCAGTGATTCTTTAGGTAGAGCTAACAAACATAGGCTGCACTTTAGGTGGCACACCCATGGGTGCAGTGTAACGCAGTGATTCTTTAGGTAGAGCTAACAAACTTAGGCTGCACTTTAGGTGGCACACCCATGGGTGCAGTGTAACCCAGTGATTATTTAGGTAGAGCTAACAAACATAGGCTGCACTTTAGGTGGCACACCCATGGGTGCAGTGTAACCCAGTGATTCTTTAGGTAGAGCTAACAAACATAGGTTGCACTTTAGGTGGCACACCCATGGGTGCAGTGTAACCCAGTGATTCTTTAGGTAGAGCCAACAAACATAGGCTACACTTTAGGTGGCACACCCATGGGTGCAGTGTAACCCAGTGATTCTTTAGGCAAAGCTAACAAACATAGGCTGCACTTTAGGTGGCACACCCATGGGTGCAGTGTAACCCAGTGATTCTTTAGGCAGAGCAAACAAACATAGGCTGCACTTTAGGTGGCACACCCATGGGTGCAGTGTAACCCAGTGATTCTTTAGGCAGAGCTAACAAACATAGGCTACACTTTAGGTGGCACATCCATGGGTGCAGTGTAACCCAGTGATTCTTTAGGCAAAGCTAACAAACATAGGCTGCACTTTAGGTGGCACACCCATGGGTGCAGTGTAACCCAGTGATTCTTTAGGCAGAGCCAACAAACATAGGCTGCACTTTAGGTGGCACACCCATGGGTGCAGTGTAACCCAGTGATTCTTTAGGCAGAGCTAACAAACATAGGCTGCACTTTAGGTGGCACACCCATGGGTGCAGTGTAACCCAGTGATTCTTCAGGCAGAGCTAACAAACATAGGCTGCACTTTAGGTGGCACACCCATGGGTGCAGTGTAACCCAGTGATTCTTTAGGTAGAGCTAACAAACATAGGCTGCACTTTAGGTGGCACACCCATGGGTGCAGTGTAACCCAGTGATTCTTTAGGTAGAGCTAACAAACTTAGGCTGCACTTTAGGTGGCACACCCATGGGTGCAGTGTAACCAAGTGATTCTTTAGGTAGAGCTAACAAACATAGGTTGCACTTTAGGTGGCACACCCATGGGTGCAGTGTAACCAAGTGATTCTTTAGGTAGAGCTAACAAACATAGGCTGCACTTTAGGTGGCACACCCGTGGGTGCAGTGTAACCCAGTGATTCTTTAGGCAGAGCTTACAAACATAGACTATACAGGTGTACATCAGATGGCAACAAGTTTTCCAGTTAAAACTTTGTCATAAAGTGCTACACCATGGCACTTCGACTATTTCATTATCGCGCTTGTTTTGACGCACAATTGATAGTCAGGAGAAGTCGTATTGCCTAAAACCATAGCAAAAGACAAATTTACACACACCACAGCGTTAAGGTAAGGTAATACACGGTATTTCCTTCAGGTACATTTACATTTTCTGTTAGGTTATAAGCGATTAAATCGCATGCAGCGACGAACAAAACGCGAAGCCGTCAGATATTCTAGAACCGTGTTATTTACAGTGCTGTGCATTATTATTGCTTAACTAACTAACTACGCGCTGATGGAAATAAGTTTCGGCCGCTTTAAATTTTGAAACACTTCACTGGTACTGTATAGTCATAATATATTGGAGGGGAAAGTTAGCACGCGAGCAGGGCGATTCTGCTGTGGTTTCTGTAATGTAGAAGATATTACGGCAATAAGGCTCCCGAGGTCCGTTCTGGAAATCACAACTACATGTAGGATGAAATGTATTCTGCGTGCAGACGTCTCCTTTTCCAGGTTAGGTTAAATAAACCGTACCAACGGTTTGTTTGACAAAGCTCCCGCGAGACGGTTTCTTGGTGATTTTATTAATTTTTCCGATCCATTTTTTTTTTCAGCTCTATTTTCGCTGCTTTTGCGATGCAAACTAAATTCATTTTTAGTTGTGATGGCATTACACTGCTTAATCATGACGGCTTTGGAAGAAACTGAATGCATTGCGCTTCGCGATTTCTCAAAATCTGTACAACCTAAAAACCTGATTTTTGACCAGATCGAAACAAAACTGACCTCTGAAATGGAAGAAGAAAAGCCTTTTATTTTTGCCGGCTTCGGCCCGCCGACGCGATCGTGTCTGTTTTGCTTTCATATGATGACATTTTCCTGACAGAAGGGTGTCGGGAGAAACACCTCGCGCTGATCATACGTGACAAAATCCGACGCGCCTAAGCTAATTAAGAAATGCTCCTCGAAAGCTCCATACAATTCCTTATAACAAAATTATAAGGAATTGTATATGGAGCTCTCCGGGATATTTACAGTGCAAGCCCTTTGTGTCCTCTCATGTAAGAAAAGTAATTTTATCAACTAATACTTTAGTAAAAAACAACAGACCTTCAACCGGGTCTATCAAAATAAAATGGGCATTGTTGACTGAAACTGTGTTATTCATGAGGGGACGCAATTCGCCTGAACGGTAAGTGTAAGTATCCTGGAGAGTCCCATACAATTTACTGTAGCGTTGTTACAGTAAATTGCATGGGACTTTTGGAGCACCTCAGGCGTTATAATCCTTTTCTCATGATACGGATTTGATATTTAATTTCCTCTATGCGATTACCGGTCTATACTTGTCGTCAAGTTGTAATAAATGCGTCTCAATTTTCGAGAGAATAATAAGGCTTGTGTTTTAATTTACTGCCGACTGGTCCTCAGCAGCACGCACTTTGGGGAACGAGACAATTTAAAAAATATATATATTTTACTCGATAATGACGGTGAAGACTTTAGTTAGAAGAAAATATTATCCTTTCCGCTGCCGTTTTGCGTAAACGAGAGGCGCAATATGGATATATTCAGGTTCTTCCAAAGCTGTCATGACTAAGCTGTAATGCCGTCACAACTAAAATAAATTAAGTTTATATCGCAAAAAAAGGACCTGTTGACCAAAGTAAAATTATTCCTTTCGACGAATGCATTTTTATCGCTTGCTGCGAATTAAGCCGCGAAAATAAAAATGAAAAACAAAACCGGATCGAAAAAATAAATGGAATCACTAAAAAACAGTCTTGGAGAGTCGTAGAGATTTTATTAGATAAGCTTCGAAAATTGTATTTGAATACAACGGTCTTCTAGAAATTTTTAGCCTTCCTCAAGCTATAGAAAATTCTAGGCAATTTTTGCTTCTCCGAACAGATATTTCAGAGAAAACAATCGTTGGGTGCCCCCGAACTGAATACAAGTTCGCTGTTCCAAAACCCGAACCGAATTTTATAAAAGAAGCCTTTCTCATAGCGGAAATGTGTTGTGGAACAGCTTGGCTTTGGAGGTGCGGCAATTGACATCCCTTTATGAAAGGAAAATTAAAAGACCTCGATTACACTGCACTCATGGGTGCGCCACCTAAAGTGCAGCCTATTTTTTTTGTTAGCTTTACCTAGAGAATCACTTGATACACTGTACTCATGGGTGCGCCACCTAAAGTACAGCCTATGTTTGTTCGCTGTAACTACCGCATCACTGGGTTATACTGCACTCATGGGTGCACCACCTAAAGTGCAGCCTATATCTGATATTTGTAAGCTCTACCAACGAAATAACAATAACCATATTGGGCCCCGAAAGACGTTAGAAGTTTCTCCATAATAGAAGAGGTTTTTGCCAGGGTTAAGCAAGTTTGGCTTTCATGAGGTTTCAATACAAAGGTGCAAGAAATTATCAGTATAATTATAGCACCCCGACTTTGTCATCTAACTCCTCGCACGTAGCCGGAATAAGCCAAATAATGAAGCATATAACGAAAAATCGTCCTCAAATGTCTCGATAACTAAATTATACTTAACTTTGCGAAAAAAAGGGTTTGTATCAGTGTTATCCATCGAAAAAGCGAGGAGTCATGGCATGACATTAGGTATATCTACTATTTTTCGCCGGGAAACAAAATTTAAAACTTCAATTCTTACCTTACAGTATTTACCTTGCATTCGACAACAAAATTAAGTCGTACAAAGGGAGGAAATCCGGCACTCTTCTCAGTTTCATAGTAACAAGCCGCACGAAGACGCATGAAGTAAAATCCACCGATATACACTGCATTCTCACTACAAATATATAAACAAATGTCGTGGGGAAAGAACGACGAGGAGGAAAATATGCCAGATCTTTGCCTCGGCAATGTATTCCAACTACCACGCCGGCGTATCTCCAGAAGGTGGAATCGAAGAGGGACAAACCTTGTGAATTTTTTAGAAGCCCTTTGTGAGCAAAGCAATTTATTCTTGCGCGAAATGAAGATTTTAATGTGCTTTTTAAATGTAAACTGAAATCTAATTCTCGGTTTTCACTCACGTGTGAAAGCAGAGATACAAATGGAAACCTTTTAATACAGAAAGTCTAGAATCTGGGAAATGAAAGAAGATAAATGTAAAAAAGGCCTTGCCAAGAATCAGGTATATGCAATAGTTCATAGGCGAGATAGTCGGAAAAACGTTTTACACAAATTTATAGAGCTTTGTATGGAGACGCCATGTTTGTGTCCCTTTGAGGGACACAAATAAGGCCGCCGGAAACCAACAGAAACATCTGTTTTTGAGTTTCCTACTTATGCGTGAATTCTTTGCTTGAGGAACTCATAAAAATTAAAGCAATATTTATTCTAAGACAAGGAACTTTTAGATAGCAAAATCTCCAAAAATCCGTAATGTTTTTAACCCACATAAGAGCTTTCCCGGCCGCCAGCTAAATGCCGCGTCACGCAAAAGCCAGGAAATTCAAGCGTCTTGTATCGCAAAACAAAGAACCCTTTTGAACCGAAAATTTGTTTGTATAAAGGTTTTCAGGACGGTGCTCTAATATCACATGGAAGTAGAAACTCAGAAGAAGCGATAGTTTCTTAGTTTGAATTTTGGTGACGTCATGTGAAAACCAGGATTTTTCGCACTTTCGAGTAGCGCGACATTATAAAATGGAATAAAAAGTTAATCCAAGTTTTTGAGCAGTACAACTGAAAACATTAAATTTAGTAGTGATATTTTGCACTGAAAGTTGAACTAAGCAAGTTGCCTAACGGCGGCCTGCGGGCAAAAGAGGGATTTGCTTATATTGCCCTAAAACGCAAGGGAACCTAGTTCAGTACACGAAGTAACAAGTCAACTCATTTAACTGGAACAACAAGTTTCTCTGTGTTAATAAGAAATCTGTTTACCGAAGAAATATTGCTGATCAAGGCTTTTGTAAAATCTGGGCCTTTTTGTCGGTTGATGATGAACAACTTAACCCTGCATAAAATTTTCCCATTATGAGTGTAATTCAGTTCCAATCCAGCATCATGGCGTTTTGTAATTCGAACAGCTAATATTGCACCAGTGATTTCTCCTCTGTCGAATACACGAGCTATTTTGATAAATGATATCTTAATTCCAATTCTTGATGCTTCTTCAAAGTGCATCTATCGGTCTTTTCTGGCGAAAAAACAAACCACACTTACCGCTGAATAGAAGCTATCTGCAAAGTATCATCATTTAACTATTGACTGGAAAAGAGTTTACTAACTATCTTTCTGTAAAACATTAGAAACAAAACTTGGGGAATTTTAGTTCAAAATATTAAACGGTATCGTATTTACGAATGAAAAACGTTTTCGTTTTGACATGGCTCCTAAATCAGATAAATGTGTTTCTGCATGCCAAACTGAGGTTGAATCCATTGCGTATTTACTTTTTCCTGCAAAATATCCTCTGACTTTTGGAAACACGTCTTGTCATGGGTGCTGCGCGACAACAATATTATTGTTGAGAATTTAAAAGAAACGGATGTAATCTTCGGTAAATTTGATGTTGGAGATGATTTCCTGCTAGTGAATCATATTTTATTGCTTGGTGAGTATTATATTTGTTCACAAAAATGTCATGATCAGACGGGTATGCCCCCCTTCAGGGGTTCATTGCTAGGACTAGGCGTATATACAACATTGAGCTTTATATTATTATAGGAAAAAGAGGCACATTATGAAAACATCTTTGTAACTGGTAAAGGTTAATCAATATAATGTAACCTCATTTACAATTGAATATTGTACATAAATACTAAAATAAGTACTTGCTATCAACTTAGATGTTGGT
Source organism: Porites lutea (assembly GCF_958299795.1). NCBI lineage: Eukaryota > Metazoa > Cnidaria > Anthozoa > Scleractinia > Poritidae > Porites > Porites lutea. The sequence continues at coordinate 34,792,152 of NC_133203.1, read as the reverse complement.
CTGATGTAATAGTTTTCTTTTTCTCTTTTTGTTTTGTTTTCTTTGTTTGTTTGTTTGTTTTTTCGTTTTTATAGTAAGTGTACTCTGTAAAATGAAAATTTTAAATAAAAATTAATAAGTTAAAAAATATATACTGTATTGCACTAAAAGAGAGTTATCCGTCATTATGCTATTTGGCGTCTGTCTTTTTTGCAAATGTAAAATACAAATTCAACCGAACTTTTTAATGAGCCAGTTTAAACAGGATTCCGGCGTATTGAATATATCGTTTTAAATTTATTATTTAACAATAAATGAATGAGGCTGAGTATCATGAAGAATTATGGAGATCGAAGAGGGTGTTATCCGTCGAGGCCGTAAGCCGAGGCGGATAGCACCCTCCGAGATATCCATAATTCGTCACATGACACGAAAGCCAAATTCAATAATTGTTTTATTATTCATTCAAAATGATTCTCGCTTTAAAAACATAGCTAAAACATGCTTACTTCCAACAGTCACGTTCATGACCTAGTGGTCGTTCGAGACAAGAATAAAGTAAACTTAGTGAGTTTTCTCGAAACGCTAAAAGAAATTAACTGGCCCTCCCTTAATGGTTATCATGACCCCAAAAACGCGTACAATAGCTCTATAAAGAAGTATTCTGAGAGTTATAATGTGTGCTTCCCTGTAAAAAAAATTAACTAAAAACCAGTCCAGTTTAAATAAGCCGTGGTTATCCTATGCGCTTATCAAGTGTATTAACAAGAAAAGTAGGCTTTATAAAAGATATCTGCAAAATCCAACAATGGATCGTCAATCAGTTTACAAAAGTTATAAAAACAAATTAAATCGATCATTCTCTGCGGATAGCACAACGTCTATACTACGAGAAGAAATTGAATAACGTTCAATCGATACTCGTGCTACTTGGAACGTTTTAAATGAAATTCTAAACAGAAGCAAAAGAAATTCCAATAGATGCTCAACATTTGAAGCTGATGATCGTGAAATTACTGATCCTGTCGAAATTGCCAACAAGTTTTGTAGTTATTTCTAAAGCATCGGTCCTAATTTAGTAAGGGGTATAAAGTCCTCAGCTTCACACCGTACTTTTCTTAATGATTTCTTTACACAGTCAATATTCTTCAACCCTACAACCCAAGATGAGATCGCTGAAATTGCGAAAACTTTTCTTCCAGGCAAAGAAGCTGGCTCCGACCACATTCCAATGACAATCTTAAAGAAGTTCATTCTACTTGTTTCTGAACCACTCACCCATATCATAAACTTGTCTATCCAGCATGGTATTGTTCCCGATGAAATGAAAATCACTCGCGTGATACCCATTTTTAAATCTGATGATCAGTCGCTTTCCACCAACTACCGACCTATCCCGGTACTTCCCAGCTTTTCAAAATTCTTTGAGAGGAGTATCTACAATCGTTTAAAGGGGCTATGTCACCTGGAGAGCATGCGCTCTGAGGTTATGCAAATTACTTTCAACTGTCAAAATTCTATTGTTTTTAACGCGTGACTTTCCCAATGTGCGCTCTGAGGTTATGCAAATTACTTTCAACTGTCAAAATTCTATTGTTTTTAACGCGTGACTTTCTCCATGTTCTTTGTCAAGTCCAAGGCTCCGAATTTAGAGAGGTTAACAAGCAAAATGGGTTTAGATAAGGGATATTTCGATAAAATTTACGGAACGTTTCTTCTCGGGTTATGCTAGATCAAGAATAAAATTGTGACGACAATTTTACTTGTAGTTTTGAAGTAAAAACGCATGCCATTTATAAAATAGAGCGCAAACAAAAATTCAACAACAACATATTGTCTTATTCAACAAAATAAATCGAAGTTGTATTTTACAAACGAGCTACAAAAGACGGTAGACCGAAGATAAAGACCAAGACTGTTTTAAATCATTAACAATTAGACTTGTCTGTCGCTAGTGATTTTATAATTTAGATGCTGATAGAACAAGAGACATCAAGTCTTTGTTTTGATCTTAGGGAAACATACATTATCGCGCAAAATTGTTCGATCGTGCCGAATCACTGCGACGTCGTCGAGAAAAACAGAACCAAGCATCATTGGTATACTACTCCACTATAAGCAGTCCGTTGATAAAAAGGGAAAGTAAACTCTGCTATTTTCCAAAAATATGTTCGAACACAAACAGTTCAAAAACATGGCATTTACAGGATCTAACTGGTACTAAGCTGCCTCCCTAAGTCCGTTGAGAACAATCTGGACGAGCAAACGGTCGTGTTTATCTTTGCCGTGAATCCAGATACATACAAGAAGGAATCTAGCCGAATTTTATAATGTTTCCTTCGCCAGGAGTTTAGTTTCGTCACGAAACTCATGGCCCGATGCTCTTGTAATCGTTTACAAAAAACGGCCGCCGCCAACTCGATAGCCGCTTCATTATATGTCCACATACTTTGAACACAAGAAAAATCCAAGAGCCAGCAGCTTCTAAAATGACTCAATAGAAAGGTTCTGTGAACTATAGGGAAGATTCCATCAAAGATTCCATCGCTCATTGTGGAGTAGCCGTCATTAACTCTGCCATTACAACGGCCGTTGATAAGACGACACAGTAAACCCACGTAAAAACATTCCACAGGCAAACAATTTCAAAATAACGCCAAAAAATTATTCTGTAATCACCATAGAACGATTCTTAATAAAAAACTTCGCTAACTATCGAACGATGGCTGAGATTTAGACAGATAAAAACAGCCTTCCAAAATCTCCGACACAACTTGAAAAAGTCGGGCCCACTTTTTCAAGTTTGTTTTCTTGGCTAGCGCATGCGTGTGGGGTGACATAGCCCCTTTAATGCAATACCTGATGAATTTCAACATCCTCTGTAGTAACTAATACGGCTTCAGGAAAAATCATTCCACTGCACTCGTGCTAATCGACTTACATGACAAAATCTCCACGGCCTTTGACCGAGGTGAATTTTCCGTAGGTATTTTTCTTGACCTCTCAAAAGCCTTCGACACTGTAAATCATGTCATCCTTTTTGATAAACTCGAACAATACGGTATTCGTGGCTTAGCGCTGGACTGGATAAGAAGTTACTTTTCAAACAGAAAGCAATATGTTGAATATAATGGCCACCGTTCGTTAAGAAATGAAATCTCTTGTGGGGTCCCTCTGGGTTCTATCCTCGGACCTCTATTTTTCTTACTGTACATTAACGACATCAATAATGTTTCTAATCTATTAAATCTGATATTGTTCGCTGACGACACCCATGTTTTCACGTCAAATAAAGATCCGAACTATCTTTCAGTTATGTTGAACTCGGACATAGACAAACTGTCAATCTGGTTTAAGGCAAACAAGCTTTCTCTAAATCTTAAAAAGACTAAATTTATGGTCTTTAAACCAAGACAAAAGCGTTCAAATCGCAGTATTCAAATGAGTTAAGATAATCAAAATATTGTTAAAGTAAAGGAGACAAATTTTCTAGGAGTAATTTTGGATAAAAAACCTAAATTGGAAGTCGGAAATATCACAGGTTGCAAATAAAGTTGCGAATTCAATCGGTATAAAATCTAGATGCAGCTTCTTTCTTTCTTAAATCGTCTCTACGTATGCTTTACTGTACTATTCCTTAATTTATCCGTATTTTTACTACTGCAATATAGTTTGGGCTTCAACGAAACCAATCTCCGCCGCCTTGTTATCCTGCAAAAGCGCATTATTAGAATTATTAATAAATCACATTTAAATGCTCATACAGACCCCATCTTTAAGGACCTCGGTATACTAATTTTTAATGATATCCATTTTCTTTAACTGAGCCAATTTATGTATTCTTGCAAAAATTCATTCTTACCTCCAAGGTTTAATAACAATTTCTCCCAAAGCAATCAATTCCACTCAATACACAAGAAATTCCCAGGCCTACCGTCTACCGTATTGTCGTACAAACACTAAGACGTTCTCGCCCTTTTTTTAAGTGCCTAAGTTTTTAAATTCACTTGGCAACGAGGTCATCAACTCTCAATTTCTTTCCTCTTTTAAGAAAAAACTGAAGATTAAATTATTGAGTAAATATAAAAACAGTTCATAAATGTTTCCATCTTCGTCTCTTGCTTCGACTTTTCACCATCTTTTCTTTAATTGATGTTAAACAGCTCTAGCCCATAGCTTGAGGAGGCCTAAACTCTCATAAGCTCCTATAGTTTTTGTTAGGTCTCTTCGCCACTTCTTTTTTTCTCTTTTCTTTTCTTTTTTTTTTATTATTGTGTGGCAAATAAAACAAAATAAATAAAATAAAAATAGATGTTAAGTTTATCTTCGATCTGCACATTTAGGGTTGTTAAGCTTCGCAAATATTCTCCAAATAGCAGATGTCGCCCTTCTAGTTTTCTTCTTGCTGTTCTTGCCATGTTTTTAGCCATTATTTCGCCTAGTTCTTACTCATGAAACGAGTGAAATGTTGGCCATTTTTGTTTTAACAACTAAAACAACTCAACCTAGTCCCCAGATCTTCTCGGTTAACGGTGCATTTACCTGCAAGGAAGCTGCACTTTTGACGTCATCGGTTGATTAATCACAAAATTTTTCCAAATTTGGTCATCGGTAGCTGGTTATGGCGAATTATGCGTGTGCTTTCAGCCAATCAGAAACTAAGGTAATAAGGTGATTATCATGTGGCTTTCTTTCTGTAAAAAGCAAACAAAAAAACAGACAAAACAAACTAAAGAAATAGGCATTTGCCCAAAAGTTCTTTTTGCTGACGATAACACTCACAGATTTTCGAGCAAAAGAGAGACTGTTTGCAGTCTACTCCCTTTCAAATTCTGTCATGAAGACATGGATTTTTTCCACACTTGAGATGTAAGCTGGAGTCAATAAATCTTTTACAAGGGTAATTTACAAGTGTAGCTATTGTTTTCAGACTCTAAAGTCTACGCTAACGGTTATACTTGTTAATTTAAGGGGTGATGAAATATGGTCTATTAAAATTTTAACTGCTCGCAAAATTTTACCTTTGCTCGATTTGCTCGCAAAATTTATACGAGTGCTCGCTTGCTCGTGCTCCCCAATTTTTTGCGTCGCTCGCAAGCTCGCAAAGCAAATTTTTTATTTCTGCTCGTGCTCGCAAAAAAATAGTAGTGCTCGGCAAGCTCGCGAATGCTCGCAAAGACCATTCGTCACCCCTAATTTACACTCGTAAAAGTTTCATTAAACTGACCCCTGGTGACCTACCATTCACAAACTCAAAAGTGTTGGGGTCGCTGGCCTGGTTGCCTGGGTTGGGTTGCAAAAACATCTTAAGATTAAGGGAAATCGTAACTGTAATTTCAAAACAATAGGTTATTGTTTCAGAACAAAACTTAAGAGCCCTCTGGTCTTAAGAAGGTTTAATGCAACCTACCCTGGTGTCTATGTTGGAGACCTTCTGGATCCTGAGCTGCTGGTACAAGCGAAGACAAAATAATTAAATTAAATACGAGTAAAGTGACAAAATGTCTCTCGATTTTCTGCCGCAGATTTTACATTGCAGATATGAGGTTAAGAGAAAACAACGACTGTTCCTTTCCTGTATTTTATTGCGACTTTTTCATCAGCATATCCATTTTACAAATTACAAATTTCAATGATCTACAAACAGCCTAATAATCGATTATTTCTTACAGCGGGGAAAAACAACTGACATTTTTACTTCAGTATATTCGTTACGTTAAATTCTAATCCTTGCCTCTTTCATTACAAAAGTTTAGTCATTTTCTACTGCTTTACATGATTATTCTCTCTTGCAGAAGTGAAAGCAAACTCGGCTGTTCTACTGAAAAAACGGTTGTGATTGAATCATCTCTTTATGACTTTGCTGTCCACGGAAACCCAGACGCAGCTCTATCGGACGAAGGATTTTCATGAGCTCAAGTTTGCAGCTAACCTTCAACATGCGCTATTTTTTCGAATTTTTCAGGTGAGCAGGAAGCGGACTTGGAGCGCGTGTAGCCTTCCCCTTCGCCCATGTCTCGTGCTGAAACGTGTTGATCATTCACCTGACAGCTGTTGAACTACGGTTTTCTTTCAAATTATGCTGTTGCTTCTAGTGAACAAATAAAGATGTCCCGTTATAAACTTTGAGTCAAATGTAGTGACGTTATCAGCTCCATGTAGTTTACAGGCACTTAATATACATGCAGAATCAATGATTAATTTAATGAAATCAAAATTGACAGGAAATAAACTAGTCTCGATAACCATGAAAGCCGACGCCCATTTTCCTTCGCTCCCACCAAGTTAGTTTAAGCTTGTTATGAGAAGAATACGATTGGGACTTCCTCAAGCGGCTGGAAATCGAGCCTAGAGATACACATGAAATCATCATTTACAGTCAATGTTGATTCTACCAAGAAACGACAAACCAGCTAAAGATCGGAGCGAGATTCAAACCCACTAGTCTGTCGTGAATGAAACTTTGAAAGCAAGCTGGCAATTCTGGTGAGAGCTGTTCGTACTCATTTCTCATGGCGCTATTCATCATACTGTGAAACGATACTTTAGATTATTTAAAGCCTGTGGATTAAACTGCTATAGACTGAGGCCATACAGATGAAAGACTACTGAGCAGCACCTATTCAATTCTTAATCTTCAAGATTATCTATGACTCTTGAGTCTCCAGTGGGTAAAATCGTAAAGCGTTTACATTCTAATGAAAGCTACGGAGTAGTACTTTCCTATGGTGCTATTTAAATGCTGTATCGATGCGAAGTAAAAAGGTGAGAGCTTTGATTTATTTTTTGCAGTTGTCTGATGTTAGTGGTGGACAGCTTCCTTTCTTTTTTTTGTTTATTAGGCCTACTCTGGGACCTTAAGTCGCCGTAATTTTAGGCGACTTAAGGCGATTTAAGGCGACTTTAGGAAAATTTGGTCAAAATGTTGCGCGACTTAAGGCGATTTAAGGCGACTTTAGGCGTCTTTAGGCGATTTAAGGCGACTTTAGGCGACTTAAGAAGAAAAAGGTGACATTTAGGTGAGTTACATGTTAGTGAATATGTTGCAGTTAATTTTTAATTTCAGTTAATTTTTGGTTTTCCTTTGTTTTAAATTCATTAGCATACATAACCATACCCAGAAATGATGGAAAAATAAAAATTAACTGAAATAAAAATGAACTACAACATATACAAAATTAAAATCTGATAACACTACCTCTCTAGGGACACAATGTTGAAGCATAAGTTAATTCAGTCTTGAAGACATCTACATTAGTCTTCCAAATTTTCAACAATCTCAGCTACCTAATATTTTGAACATTAAATATCAAGGTAGCTTGTGTTGCAGGTGTATTCTAACCCTGGTTAGTATTATTTGCGAAGCAGCTCTAATATCCTTGTTCTGGGCCCTGACGCACTAAATGAATTACCAGCATTTTGAGTTTCCCTTCAACATGATTGGCAAATGGACAATGGCATTTTTAACAGTCCAGTCCTGGCATGTTCTCTAATCCTGATACACACACAGGGTGCCCAGAACTAGGATTTTGCCGCTGTTTTGCAGATGGACTTAACCCAGAGTTTAGTTCCATCTGTGGCACAGGCTAATATCAAGGGTGTTGGTTCAGTATTACATTAGCAGAGACAAAATCTGAGTTAGAAGCAACCATAAAGGGTAAATTTTCTCTTGGCCTTTAAATGCATTATTTTATAATATAAGGGACAAAAAATCAATGGTTCCTGCATTTCTTTTTCCAAAAAAATAAAACCCTAAAGGTAGAGTATTTCAATACATCTCTGTAAAATACTGTAAGCTGGTTTGTAGCAAAAACTTTGTATTGAAGTGTCTTTTTTTCATAAATTATTTGACAACAAACATTTAAGTAATTAATTTAAAACATCTAAAATCACTTATCGATATCGCACATTATGGAAATGACGATCCCCATTGTATGTCTTGGCAGTTGCTCTGCCAATGTTTGTACCCACACGTTTGGCTAAGAGGATGTTTTTCCAATTGAATTCAAAACAAAAAGTTTGTAGTTCTCGCCGTATATATATTGCTCCTTTCCTGTCTCAGTCAAACAAAACACTTCCAAATACTTGCTTCGCTAGTGAACCGTACTCTCTTATCGATGGTCTCTTTGGAAACTTTCCAGTCGGGTTGATAAACAACTAAGCTTAGCCTCAACCAACCTCGCTCGGTCTGTTCCACGCTGCAGCGTTTACGCTCTCAGCACAAAAGGAAGCATTATGCGTCACGTTTAAACCGATGGCAGTACCAAGTGTAAACGTTTCCATTATTATGTCAGAAATTTCCATGTAAAAGGAGATCTTTAAACGAAAACGCGACGTACAATTGACAACAACAAGGGCACATTTCTATCCGCCATTTTGCTTCTCCCAGAACTCCACTGTTTCTCGGTCCCGCCCTCTCCCCGCCTCCAAACCACTTAGTCACGTGATCAAAACACAATACTTTCTGGGCGGCCATAACATGGAGGAAAGAACAGTATTATTTCGCTTTTCTACGTTCTTCATCAATAATGGTCGATTACATCAAATCGTTTGGCAGGGAGCAATCACGACAACATAAACAAAGAGCAGTTTTACGCACCTTCGATCTACAAAGCTTGAATTTCTGTCAGGAAGGGAAGACCTAAAGAGACGACTGTACAAGCTAAGCTAAGTGTTTAAGTTTTTTTGGTGTTTCTGTCAATGATAGATGGATATAATTCGACGGTAAATACAGATCAGAGGTTGTGTGCTGGAGAAAAAACTTATCATTAGTTGCTCTTAAAATCTGGGTCGGTAATTTACATGGACACTTTTTTCGATTGACCTTTAGACTTGTATTAACCACTAAATTTAGATTAATGTTGTGGCGGCAATAATTGTTTTTTTTTGTTTCTCCCTGCAACCTACCTGTATTGATCTTAGTTACTTGAAATGTCTTTCAATGTTGGACTCTCACAAAGCAGTAGAAAAGAGACTCACTTTTTTAATTATATTTTGTTCAGGGTGCAAAGAAAGTCAGCATTACAGCTTGCCTAGCATACACTAGCCTGAAAGCCATTTTCACTAACCCCAATTTTTTTTTTTTATGAATGGGACTGATTATAGTTCTTCTGTAATCTGAATTCCCTTAAAAACTTTACTTGCCAGCCAGGCAGGTTAAATATGCAGTTCACTAGCCCAATCATAAAATCCAGAACCCCAGGGCTATTGCCTGGACACTACTCTGTCTACTCTCTTTGCACACTGTTTAATGTAATTTAGCCAGAACTTGAACTTTGAATGCCTTTTTAAACAAAATTTTTACTCAGAAATATGAGACAAACCTCCCGGATGAAATTAATAAAATACCTGTACAAGTGACTGGATAAAGTTGTGTACTATATGTTGTCATTTTTGCATAAACAATACAGGAATGATTATTCTTGTATTGCTTACAACTATTATTATTACGTGTAGTAAATTGTGTGAAGTAATTAAATGTATAAATTAGAGGGCTGGAGAAGAAATTAATGGGTCTTAAGTCACCGTGGGAGTTTCTTTGTGGGGGGGTGGGGTGGGTCTGTGGCTAATATTATTGAACACGGGTTATTACACACTTTATGAGAAATCATGCGTTCTGGAAATAGAAAACTAAAAAAGTAATGACTACAAGACAATTTGAACCTCGTTAAGATTTGAATGATTTAGTGACTTAAGGCAACTAAAGGCGACCTAAGGTGACTTTAGGCGACTTAAGGCGATTTTAGGCGACTTAAGGCGACTTTGGGCGACTTTAGGTCCCAGAGTAGGCCTTTTATTATTACTTTTTGAGTCTCCGCACACATCTTAGTTCCAAAGTGCATCTGCATAAACATAACTGAACGATTTGAACACATTTGGAACTAACTGACTCATAAGCTGCTTCAATTCTGAACTGAGTACGGGCCAACTATTTCTGCACTTGATCTATCGCTTAGGTCAAACTATGATTAAATGTAGCTTACATTACTAACATTTGTGATGTGGCAAACTAAGCAACTTTGGCCGCATGGCCTGCTACCACATTTAACAACTTTTCCTCCCAATCCTGTTTTATCTTAAGCTTCTCAAAGTCAAGAGTTACTAGCTATTGAACAAAACAGGAGTGCTCTTTCCTGAGTGAAGCTTTTCTAATTTTCTCTTGTCTGACTTGCTGCAAAAGTGCCATATAGTGTGACAGTATGTTGGGCGAGGTAATATGATAGCCTTCTATATTGTATAATTTAGCATTTATAGGAATATGTAATAGGAATTGCAATATGTTCATAGAATTATGTAATTTAGACATTGAAATTTTTTCCTGTCTTCTGTTGCAACGGATGGCAAGGATGGACATGGATTGAAAGCTTAAACAGTTAAAACAAACATTTTAAGTTTTGAAGCTCTGCCTACAAAAATCGCAAAAAAATATTATGGTTAGTGCCGCCCTGATAAAATTTGTGTGGAATCTTTTTCTTATATCTAACTGAGCATTTTGTGAGGCATTAAGTAATGATGTCAGCCAAGTATCCTGGTGACAAAGCCCCTTTTAGTGATTTCCTTTGCTTTATAACTGATTGGATGTCATCAAGAGAGAATGATCTAGTTCATTCTCTCTTGATGTCATCTTACGCCACGCGCGGTATCCTGTGCCAAACTTTTTACTAATAAAGTGATAAGCCGTAAACAGGGTCAAAAACAAGGCCAGTCCAGACGTTAAAATCACAATCGCGGGAATCCACTTGTCAGCTGACTTGCTGTTACCCTGGCCGGTTGTTGCTGCTCCTGTATCTGCTGGTGCTACTCGAAAGAAATTAGAAATCCAGACTCAGTTAAAAGTGGGTATTAAACAAATGAGCGAATGTTTGGGTGATGCTCGAAATACCAAGTCAATTTATGCACTATTGTCTCGTTCTATTGTGCGAAGTCTATTGTGTTATCGTGTAAGGGATAACGATCATTGTTGTGTTCTTTGTGACGTAACTCGAGACTTGCTATTCGCTAAGTATATCGTGCACCAGCCGAATGTTTATCAGTACGGAACCTTAATCTATCTAGCTAGCCTGCGACAAGGGTTAGATTACTTACCAGTCAATTCCAAAACCTCCTACCCCCCGGGCGTACCCCGGGCATTTTTCCGTACAGTGGGGAATTTGACCCAAAATTTGAGGCCCGACCTGTCGGGCATTGACCTTCAAAATGTTGGTCAGCGTTTCGTTCAGCGTGTACATCACGTTCAAGTATTATTGACGTCATTGCTCCTATATTCACTGTTTTGTTGGAGCATTTGAGAGCCTATGAAGCTACGTGCAAGCGGACGCAACATTGTTAGAGCAACATTGTTGGCCAACAACTCCCAATATTGCGTCCGTTTGCACGTAGTTTGAAAGAGTCCGTTAAATGTGGGTTTCTGAAATGAACAGTGTTATTGGAATGAACAAATCTCCGTACATACATACATATACATACATACACTTTATTGATGCTCCCTAAGTGGGCTTTTCAGCTCAATAGAATAAAAAAAATACAAATATATAAATTAATTGAGAATGTAAATACAATAATATTATAATTACAAAATATATATCAATAATATAATATATCAACTTAATAAAACATTTGCAAGATGACGTCTAAAATTCCTGGGGCATTTTAAGGACTTAATGTTATCATTCAAGGAGTTCCAGAGTTTGGCTCCTCTGAAAGCAAAGGAGCGCTGCCCTGTTGACAGGCGACATAAAGGTATATCCAAAGCACCAGATGATCGAGTTTGTCTATTATGGACTTGAGAACGTGATTTAAACATATCAGCAAGATAGTCTGGAACAAGCTTGTTAATACATTTGTGCATCATAGTAGCGTCATTTAGAATGAGTTTCTCTCTAATAGGAAGCCATTTCAATGATCGCAACCCATCCGAAATATGGTCATACTTTCTTAGTCCCAGAATAATTCGCCCAGCAAAGTTTTGGACTTTTTGTAACTTGTCAATATTGCTGCTGCTGGTATTACTCCAGACAGTTGAACAATATTGGAGTTTACTAAAGACAAATGAATTTATTACTAACAGAAGTGTTTTCCTATCCAGGAGGTGCTTGATTCTGTTAATTTGGTACAATTTAAAAAGGCATTTAGAGGCAATCTCAGTGATATGTTGGTTATAACTGAGGCGTGTGTCGAGAAGAACACCCAAGTCCTTAACGACAGGCACAGGTGTTATTTCCTTGTCAAAAAGTGTTATACTGAATGATGACAGTTTCTTTAAAAGTTGTGGTAATCCAACAGCTAGAACCTTAGTTTTGTCCGGATTAATCAAAAGAGAGTTTTTACAGCACCACTGAGATATTCTCGTAAGATCTTCGTTTAAGGCGAGGATGGACGTGGGTAATTCGGCAGGTGAAAAGGACAAATACAATTTACAATCATCAACATAGGAGGCAGATAGACAACGTTTAGGAACAGAAAGGAGGTCGTTAACATAGATTGTAAACAAAACCGGACCTAAAATAGAGCCTTGCGGAACTCCGAACTCAAGTGGGAGTACTTTAGAAACTGCGTCACCAATTCGAACGCACTGTTGTCGGTTAGAAAGGTAACTCTGAAACCAATCCAACGCACCCTGGGAAAAATCGAGATTTTGTAGCTTGGATAACAAGATGTCGTGTCGAATACTATCAAATGCTTTAGACATATCTAATAAGACCATGATGGAAACTTTCTTGTTATCCATAGCCTGGAGCAACTGATCTGTAACGTACAACAGAGCTGTTTCTGTCGAGTGAAGCTTTCTATTTCCGCTCTGATGTGCTGCCAGTTTATTATTTCTAATTAGATGCTCCATAAGTTGTCCGTGAGACAGTTTTCCTAGACTTGAGATATTTCGGTTGTGTTTAGGTGGAAATTTAGGTTTGAATAAACGGTTTGACGCATGGGGAAAATTTTTGATCATGAATAGTCGCTAATGAAGTGATTTGACACTTTGTCAAGCGCTAGCCTGTGGGGTATTTGACCATCTAAACCGCCAACATACCAGGGAATTTGACCAAACCTTTAAAAAAAGACAGATTCCCAGGGGTCTCCGCGGGGGCATGGGCAGTTTTGTTATTGACTGGCTGGTACATTATGTCTGCGACCTGACGCAGACTAACAGGGAGCTTAAAGCCTGGTTTCCATATGATCGCTACGATCGCTACGCTCGCTCTGATTGCTGCGATAGCTGAAAAAAAAAGTTCAGCTATTGCAGCGATCATAGCGATTATACGGAAACCTGACTTTTCAGAGTTTGCAGCGACGACGATCGCTGAGATAGAACCACCCTTTCATGTAGTTTAACAAGTAAAATCCCTACCCTTTCATCGATCTAATGCCTGAAAAAAGTACCCCTTTTTGAGCCCTCCGAAAATGCCATTATGGGGAGTATCCCCCGGGATTAGACCTTTCTCAATTGTGCTCGTAAAATGCTGGAAAGTTTCTCACTGGAATGCTAAAAACTTGGTACCTAAATTTCAAAAGTTACCTCTTAAATTTCTTGATATTTTCATATAAACGTTAATTAAAAGGGTTTTTTTTCGTTTTTCACAATAATTGCTAACATCGGTGAAGAAAAAAAAGTTAAAAATTTTAAAAAAATTTAAAAAATTAAAAGAGAAATTGAAAACATTGAAGTTTTCTATGAATCGTTTACTTTTTCGTGTTTGATATGTGCTTTTAACCGAGGGGCCACTAAACCTATATTTTGCTCAAAAGTTGCTCAGAAAGGCAAAATTTGCTCGAGGTTGCTAGAACCGCAAAAATTTCCTCCAAACACCAAAAGTTGCCGAGCACCACAGGTGACCCACGCTCTGTGATAGTACCACAATATGGTTCCAGTAAAATTACAGGTTTGTATGGGGTAAAAGTTAGTTGCGCAGTTAGTTGTGGTTGTCCTTAATGCGCTAACGAAGTTTCCTGATAATTTGTTCAAATTCACTCTGTATACCCAAGAGACTCCCGGGATAGATTTTTTTTGTACACTGCCCAGGCCTCATTTTCTTGGCCGCGCGTTGATCTGGCCCGGCTACTTCGGCGAGCATGTTCTCGGTCTTTTTGGATTATATCCTTTGAATTGAGTTTGTCAAAGTCTGTGGGATTCGTTTCTCTATCTGGGAAAGCTTTATTGGTTTCTATATCTGCTGCTCTTCTCTTTCTACGATCCTGGCATGTTTATTTTCCGTTGGAGTTCGAATTTCGTGGAAAAAGTTGTGTTAAAAGGGAGCATGGCGGTGAAGATGGCATCTCGTGTCTCCTACCTTGTATATTAGCGGAGCTCTGGCGCGCGAAGCGCGCCTGCGGAGCACCATGGGTAAGTAAATCTACCCATCCCAGAAAATTTGGTAATCACATGACCGTACACCGCCCTCAGCCCGCCCGTCCGTCCGCACCACAGGGCAACCAATGTTCAATCACACTTTCTAGCTAGTTTGGGAGCACAGGAAGACTGATATTGCAGACATATTGCACATCAATCTTGTGATCAATTGACAGCTGTCAAAACAGGGTATCCGCTGACCAGTATCACCTGATCGTATCGCGGGCTCAGGTGTCGACCAATCGAGGTCGAGTATCTTTTTGAAGTTATCCGCTGACAAGTTACTAGTTTTCAAATGATTGCAGGCTGAAGCTTAATTTTTCAATTCATATGAATTATGTTGTGTTTTATATGTGCCGCACAATTAAAATTTTGATTTCAAACTGACCTCGGAAGCTAAAAATTAAGCCAGTTTTCACAGGCAGGGAGGACATGCTAGTTGCTTTTGACTTTTCTCACCAAGGTCACGCGTTGGTCACGCTCTACGTCCAATTTTTATACTCTGATTGGTCAAAATTTGACAGGTGAGTTCACGCGGAAAATTTATGCAGCATCTTGAAACTTGTTTACTTTGACAGTTGAAGCTATCAGAGTTTTGTGTCAACTTGTGATGTTTTTAACTGTTTTTTTCCACTAAATGTACAAAGTGAAATTCAGCTGCTATCAAGAGTCTTCTGTTATTCATGACTAGTTTGTTTATTGGGTTTTTGGTTGAGAAATACGTCGCTTTTGCAAAGTCGGAAATCCGATTTCGTATGGCATCGTTTTCGTTTTTCATCTTCCTTGATGCGTAAGACGGTTGAAAAGTCTGAAGCGATTCTGGCCTCACTTGATAGTTTTCAGTGCATCTCGAAAGGTAAGCCTGAGTAATTATTGTATTTAATGTTTGTTTCTTATATCTAATTTAATGAAGTCGAGCGTAGTTTACGCGGCTATTTGGTTTATGCACGTTTGTAAGATTTGAGACAATGATCTGACCGAGAGTGACCGAGTATCAGGTTTGATTATAAGCTTATGGAACTTTAAAAAGCCTTTAGACATTTTCTCACCGCAAATAGAAAGAAAACGTTCCAAAGAATATTTGGTTATAATTCTGGCTGTAAAAGAAAGCTTTGAGCGATTTTCTTGCCTCGAGTTCATCTTTGAAAAAAGGAAACACCGGGAAGCCGGCTTAAAACGTAAACAAGGATTTTCAGAGACACTTTAATACTTGTCTTCGTGAATGAAAATTGTTGTCTCTGTATATGTTTCACCGAATTATTTTCCCTTTTCTTTATTGATTGTTAGTAGTCTCTTTTGCAATTTTAATCGCTGTGCCGTTTGTTTTCAGTCGCTCATGAACATCGCTTGCAGAAGTAGTCAAAATGCCGCGCGTATCAAACGCTTTTGAAGATTACAGATCTTTATAATAAATTCTTTATTGTGTTGAAGCGTATAACTATATTAATCTTAATTTAAACAGTCGACTTGTCAAAAGTGAGAACCGGCTAGCCGTATAGGTGATTTTGGAAATTTTTTTGACGGTTTCGCTAAAAGCCCACACGTGCTTCGATCGTCCTGAATATTGAATGAGTGCAATTTGTATTGCAAAATTGTGAAACACTGCATTCTGTCCGAGGTCTGTACGATGAAAACGGCGCCTCATGGTACTGTTTCACCTCAGATGTGATATACAAAAAGTATAAAAGGTTGGTTTACACGTCCCCAGACTTGTTGGCAAGATTTTGTAAAGTAAACATGTCGAACGCAAAAATTCGGCCTGATTTGTTTTCCAGGCCTAATCTACTCTGATCAAGAGCGGCTCTTAAATGTGATCGAAGATGATTGCTAGTTTTTGGGTGTACATATAAAGGCTATCAACTCGATGTAAGATTAATTTCACTCTTAGCTTGGACTGTTTGCAAATTATTTTTCTCGAAAATCACGTAGTCTTTCCCTCAAAAGTCACATGAATGTGCTCTAAAGTTAACTGATTTGTGGAATACAAGTTTATTGTTTGATTTGAATTATAAATTCGAATTAATAGGAGCTTCGCTTTTAGCCCTGGCTAAATCTATATATTATTATTGTATATAGGGTGAATTTAAACAAACTATCAGGAAACTTCGTTGGAGCATTAAGGACAACCACAACTAACTGCAGAGAAAAGTTCATTGATCTTAATTTCGTATTTTTCTAGAAATGTTAGGATCGTATTTTTAACCCACACTGTAATTTTACCCGGGAATTTTACTGGAACCGTACTGTGGTTACCTGTGGGCCTACCAGGAATTCATACACTATATTTTGTTAATTTGTGAAAATTTGTCTTTAGACTGGAGCACGATGCAACTCGTTGGTAATTACGCGTGTCAGTAAAACGCGGAGTCGGGGCCGGGGTCGGGGTCTATCTTCTTATTAAAGAATGCTGTTTTAGGGTTAGGGTTACGGTTCGAGTTGACATTAACCCTAACCCTAACATATTCCTAACCCTAACACTAAAACAATATTCTTTAAAAACAAGAGATAGACCCCGTTTTCGGCCCCTGCCGGAGCGCGATCCCGCGTTTTACTGACACACGGTAATTACTTTTGAATTCCGGCATAACAGTCCAGCGACTCAGGGGCCGACTCAGAGTGGTTCTGTTTTCTTTCAATGTGTCGTATTATTTGAAAAGCGATAAGATCTGGATACTATTTTTAGATTTCGTTGGCAATTCAGAGGCGGATCTACAGGAGGGGCCCGGGAGCCCCGGGCCTCCCAGTTATTTTTGGACCAAACTGAGGCCTGAAAGGTCGAAAAAAAAAAAATTAAGAAAGCCCCCCCCCCCCCTTATCTCAGGGTCTGGATGACCGCCCCCTCTCTTATCTGAAGGTCTGAATCCGCCACTGCAATTAGTCCTATTGCAACACTATTCTTAGTGACCACCCCTCAACATCACTGACCTGTTGAAGTTGAGTTAGTGGTCTTTTGTGACGATGGTGTCGAGGAATCTGCAAAACAAGTTGGTAAAGGAGAAACGTCCTCAACATATTACTTTCATCGATATGAAAAAAAGGAAATTTAAAATGAAAAGAGAAACAAATACGATTACTTATATAAGTAAACATAGAAGTTACGGCGTTGGTAATTACTTTTGAATTCTGGCATAACAGTCCAGCGACTCAGGGGCCGACTCAGAGTGGTTCTGTTTTCTTCCAATGTTTTGTATTATTTGAAAAGCGATAAGATATGGATACTATTTTTAGATTTGTTTGGCAATTCAGAGGCGGATCTACAGGAGGGGCCCGGGAGCCCCGGGCCTCCCAGTTATTTTTGGACCAAACTGAGGCCTGAAAGGTCGAAAACAAATTTCAAGAAAGCCCCCCCTTATCTTAGGGTCTGGATGCATGACTGCCCCCTCTCTTATCTGAAGGTCTGAATCCGCCACTGCAATTAGTCCCATTGCAACACTATTCTTAGTGACCACCCCTCAACATCACTGACCTGTTGAAGTTGAGTTAGTGGTCTTTTGTGACGATGGTGTCGAGGAATCTGCAAAACAAGTTGGTAAAGGAGAAACGTCCTCAACATATTACTTTCATCGATATGAAAAAAAGGAAATTTAAAATGAAAAGAAAAACAAATACGATTACTTATATAAGTAAACATATTAGTTACGGCGTTGGTAATTACTTTTGAATTCCCATAACAGTCCAGCGACTCAGGGGCCGACTCAGAGTGGTTCTGTTTTCTTCCAATGTTTCTTGTTATTTGAAAAGCGATAAGATCTGGATACTATTTTTAGATTTGGTTGGCAATTCAGAGGCGGATCTAGAGGAGGGACCCGGGGGCCACGGGCCTCCCCGTTATCTTTGGACCAAACTGTGGCCTGAAAGGTCGAAAAAAAAAATTTAAGAAAGCCCTTCCTTATCTCTGGGTCTGAATGATCCCCCCCTCTTATCCTAAGGTCTGAATCCGCCACTGCAATTAGTCCCATTGCAACATTACACTTAGTGACCACCCCTTAACATCACTGACCTGTTGAAGTTGAGCTAGTGGTTTTTTGTGACGATGGTGTCGAGGAATCTGCAAATAAAGGTGGTAAAGGGGAAACGTCCTCAACCTATTACTTTCATCGATATAAAAAAGAGGAAATTTAAAATGAAAAGAGAAACAAATACGATTACTTATATAAGTAAACATATTAGTTACGGCGTTGGTAATTACTTTTGAATTCTGGCATAACAGTCCAGCGACTCAGGGGCCGACTCAGAGTGGTTCTGTTTTCTTCCAATGTTTTGTTTTATTTGAAAAGCGATAAGATCTGGATACTACTTTTAGATTTCGTTGTCAATTCAGAGGCGGATCTAGAGGAGGGGCCCGGGGACCCCGGGCCTCCCCGTTATCTTTGGACCAAACTGAGGCCTGAAAGGTCGAAACAAAAAAATTAAGAAAGCCCCCCCTTATCTTAGGGTCTGGATGACCGCCCCCTCTCTTATCTGAAGGTCTGAATCCGCCACTGCAATTAGTCCTGTTGCAACGCTATACTTAGTGACTACCCCTCAACATCACTGACCTGTTGAAGTTGAGTTAGTGGTCTTTTGTGACGATGGTGTCGAGGAATCTGCAAAACAAGTTGGTAAAGGAGAAACGTCCTCAACATATTACTTTCATCGATATAAAAAAAAGGAAATTTAAAATGAAAAGAGAAACAAATACGATTACTTATATAAGTAAACATATTAGTTACGGCGTTGGTAATTACTTTTGAATTCTGGCATAACAGTCCAGCGACTGTTATGGGGCCGACTCAGAGTGGTTCCGTTTTCTTCCAATGTTTTGTATTATTTGAAAAGCGATAAGATCTGGATACTACTTTTAGATTTCGTTGTCAATTCAGAGGCGGATCTAGAGGAGGGGCCCGGGGACCCCGGGCCTCCCCGTTATCTTTGGACCAAACTGAGGCCTGAAAGGTCGAAAAAAAAAATTAATAAAGCCCCCTCCTTATCTCAGGGTCTGGATGACCGCCCCCTCTCTTATCTGAAGGTCTGAATCCGCCACTGCAATTAGTCCTATTGCAACACTATACTTAGTGACTACCCCTCAACATCACTGACCTGTTGAAGTTGAGTTAGTGGTCTTTTGTGACGATGGTGTCGAGGAATCTGCAAAACAAGTTGGTAAAGGAGAAACGTCCTCAACATATTACTTTCATCGATATAAAAAAAGGAAATTTAAAATGAAAAGAGAAACAAATACGATTACTTATATAACTAAACATATGAGTTACGGCGTTGGTAATTACTTTTGAATTTCCTCATAACAGTCCAGCGACTCAGGGGCCGACTCAGAGTGGTTCTGTTTTCTTCCAATGTTTCGTAATTTAAAATGAAAAGAGAAACAAATACGATTACTAATATAGGGAAACATATGAGTTACGGTGTTGGTTCTTATATATATGCGGATGTTTAATGTAGTTGACGTAAAGATTACAACGTCCCCTTTTCTTTTTTTTTTTCTCGGTCAATTGTATCCTTTGCCTTTGTATGACTTTGTGTAGCTCTTTGAAATTTACAGATTCATATTGATATCATATTGGGGAGATAAAAACAGAAAACGCAAGATTCCATGCACTGATTCAAATCGATTGACGCTGCTTTTATCAAAACACTCTCAGTTTCAAGAATTCTTTTAACTATAAGGAAAGATTTTATTAGAAGGTGTAATTTCCTTTATTCCTCTTGCACGTTTAACATGCAATTCACTTTAACAGCCCGAGAAAGTATTTGGAAATGAATGGGGAAATTTGTAAAGAGAAATACGACAGCACAGAAATTAATTGTAGGCAAATTTCTGTAATCGTTCTGCTAATAAGCTGGTTTGATTCAAGCGTTCACTTAATGCAACTTGCTTGTTTTTAGACTGAGCCTCTCAATAATTTCCCCACAGTGATTTGTGTCTGTAAAATCGTTTCCAATCAAATATTTACCTGTATCTATTGCATTTGGATGAGTTTCATGTAGTGAGGAAGAGCTAATCCAAAAGAAGATTTGTGAATGATAAACATGTGTCTGGCAAACCCTCCAATTGCTTATACACTGTTATTCGCCTCTCAACGTTTTCTCTTTCGTGGTCTGAGTTTATGACGCTTTTTTAAGAGAAAAAAATAACACTAAGAAATGTAAATTGCATTTGTTAATAGCTTCAAAACAGTTGCTTCACAGAATGTCACTGAACAGACGAAACTCACAACAGTAGAAGTATAACGGTGCAGTAAATGTCACAAAATCAACGCAAGCGGTCCCTTCGGGCATTTTCTTTTTTACGTCATCCCTAACCATTTCATAGTTAGTGAGTTCAGGGGTGAAACGTCATCATTACGCAACAATTCTATGCGGTCCCCGTTTTTAACAAATCGAGTGTTTTTTCTAGCATTCTTACTGCATATTTCCGACTGTAAGTAACATCATCAACATATTTCTAACACCGATTTAATATTAAATGTAATCTGTTTTACAGGTGTTTCGCTGATAACAGTTCGATAAAGCTCAACCCCTGAGAGCCCCTGAGTTCGAATAACTTTGACTCGTAATTATGCTTGATTACCAGCCGCTGTTTGGGAAATAAGCCCCCCAAAAAGTCCCTTCTCAAGGAGGAACATTAGAGCAGACCCAAGAGTGGGCGTAAATCGAGCAAACTCGCAGTTATTCCAAGAAAATGCATATACTGATGTCGTGCTGACCTGTTTCGCCGACGCGTCTCCTCGCATAGTTCTATTTGCTGACCCGTAAACATTGCATGCCTTGAAGAAAAACATGAATTCAAGGAACTGTTGGATGCCATCAGCGCAGCAAAGGAAGGTAAAGCCCCTGGAAGGTGTGGTATAGCTGCGGAAATCTGGAAACATACATGGCGGTATGAAGCTCGCCACTTGTATTTTCTCAGGCGTGAGAAATTTTGTTCCAAAGCCTGGTTCAAACAAGAACACACAACAGCCGATTTTCTCAGGGAACTTTTTACTTGTCTAGTTTCAGTCCCCAACGAAGGGTTATCACCTGGCGCTTACAAGGAGCTCCGGATCCTCAGCTCCTTTCTTTAGGACTATGGTCAGCGACGTTCAATGGACACAGTCCTTTTATTGGGTGGATAAGCATCTGGCCACTTATACTTACTTGCACAACGCGTACCTGTCCATCCTGATGCGGAAAAACTACCACCGACCGATTGGAACATTTTGATCGACAACGAACACAACATTCCCAACTTTTAGGTTGTCCGTCGCCTCCCTCCATTTCATTTGGGTATTAAGTGTTGCCAGAAACTCTTCTCTCCAGTGCCTCCAGAACAGCTTTACCAGGTAAAGAATCAGTATCCAACGGCTCCTGAGATCAAAGAGGGTCTCAATGGGATGGTGGCTTTTACGGTTGTCGTCTAAAATTTTGGTTCTTTTACGGCTGTCAGTTAATTTTTTTCAGTTACTGTTAACAAAAAAGTTGAAAATTAATTTCTTTTGTTTCAAAGAGTAAAATATTAATAAACCTGTTTTTTTCTATCTTTAAAGCAAAATAAAGGTCTTGGAATTGTTGTTTATCGACAATGTGTTTTACAAACAGTGACATCTCTGCGTGTTGTTTCACCAGTATTTCGAGGACACGACCTCCTGAAAATCACAAATAATAATCCCCAGCAAGAAGCTAGATTTTCACCATGGAAAAAACTTGGTTCTTCGAGAGAGCGGCCGAAATGGAGGCTAGGTCTTTGTCAACACCTAAAATCAAAGTAGCCGGGAAATTAAAAAAACGCAACCATAAGTGAGCTTAGCACCTTCCTTAAAATTAACAAATCTAGGGAACAATTTCTTTTACGGTTAACTCTTTTTTACCCTATTTACGAATAACGATTAAAATTTTTCAGTTTTTACGGCTGTCGACTAAATTTTTGGCCGTTTTACGCCTATCGGTTAACCCCATTGAGACCCTCATCAAACGCCAATTCATTGAGGTTCTAGGTGTACGTCTGATTAATGTCCAATACTCTGTTGGCGTCAAAAGTCTCGTAAGTCTCTTCACTATCTGGGGTTAGGCGTCTGATAAATCTTTATTCGTAAATTCCAGCTAGTGGTCTATTATCAATGTTGCGTTCTGATTGGTTGGGCTACTACTAGGCTATATGTTATATAGCCCACTAGTAGCGAAAAGCGCGGGCTTTTTGGCGGCAAAAAAGGATTAAGTCTAGCTTTAACTAGCTAAAGTTGTTTTGTCTCGATATTTTTTTACCAACTAGTTGGTACTCATGGGCAATTGACTCAGAGCCCATTCGGGCTCGAGGAATAATTGTTAAATATTTCGCTGGCGACAGAAGTCCAAGACCTCCTCGACTGAGTCTGAATCCAGAAAAAGCCGACACCCTTACTATCTGTTCAGAGTGTACAGCTCTCGAAGGGAAGCTCTAACAACTCTTGCACATTTCTTTCTTGCCAAGAGCTCTAACATTCTTCCCTTCTTCAGTTTTAAACCCAGTAACCCTGTTCCCCAGCTACATATCCATCCTTCCTAGGTAAAAAAGCATAGAAAATTTCTTTACGAACCTTCGCTTGGTATAGACAACATCCTGCAGGGGATTCAACTTGAGGTTTAACACATCCGTCTCAGCATCTTATTGCTTTCCTTATGCTTTCATGCAAGGTAGTTCTAGTCTGTTACTATACCTAGACCACATTTTGAAGCCTGCCTTGCCAAGTGGCTCCCTAAGCTATTCTTGAGCTTTAATCGCTTCATGATCATTGTTAGTGCTCAATGAAGTCATAATGTCACCCACGTACACCTGTAATAGGATTATGGCTATTGCTAGCGGATGGTCTTTTCTGTTATCTTCCGCATGTTGTCGCACAACGTACTGGGCAAGATAAAGTGAGACGCGGTCATCGAACATCAAGCTCATTGCTTCATAGACTTCTGCTAGTCTAGAGAGGTGTAACCTCCACCCCCACAGGAAGGGGTGGTACCCTCCGTCTTTCCTTGCCATGGTAACTTGTGAGAAAATTTCCGTCAGATCTGCTACAAGGGCCACAAGATAACTGCGGAAACGCAATAGCGCATAAAAAAAACATCTTGCTCAGCTTTGGTCCAGGCAACATGCTATTATGGCTCATTCCTCCGTATATGGTTACTGAATAGTAGACTATCCTCAATTTCGTAGTTTCTTTGTCTTCTCTCACTACATGAAAATGAGGTGGCTACCAACTGAATGTAATTCGGATGTAACCCTTGGATTCATTCTTTTATACCTTGGCTTCTAACACCTGGCAGTATTTCTCAGCAACCTCCAGCCTTGGCTGAAGGTGTTTCTCAAGAGATAAGTCGGTCTTCAGCAGTCTTGCTGTTTGAACACAACGGCGTATCATCGTCCTTCCATGGAATTGCCCCTTCAGAATCCCTCAAAACAACGCCTTGATTGTGCCTTTTTGCGCGCAGCAAGCACCTCCTCCGCTGTCAAGCGCTTGTTTTGATCAGCAATTCCCACAACATCTTCGTCCCACATCTTCTGCATTAGCTCATCGGCCCTCATTTCTGGAGTAAAGGTCGCATGGTATATGTGTAAACATGGCAAGCTTCATGACACCCGTTTGCTTCATATGAGACATTTCCAACAATTGTCTATGCGAGTGGTTTTCTTTACCCTTACAGGCTCCCCCAGATGTCCTTTGCGATATTCAAGTGGTAAAATGAGTTCCTCATAACAATCACTTCTAAATCAACTTCTACATGTTGAACTGGCTTTATGATCTCCAGGTCGCGATTATGATCTAATTTCTTGCATTGACGAACCAATCAATTGCTTTTACTTCACAAATTTCCACAAAAAATAATTGCTTCTTGTTGCTCCCATTCATACCCTCAAGGCTGGCGGGCAGTTACAGTTTTGCTATCCGTTACATTCGACTTCGCTCCAAAAGCAGCAACACAGAGTGCGTTCAAACCCAGTACAGTATATCAGTGATCTCCTCTTGAGGAAGGACGACCCAGACCCACCATCAATATGGTGTGTATCATCTGCAGCGCTACCGTTTCAGGGCGTGGTACACTTACCGGTTCAAGTCTTCAGAACCTCAACAGCTCGTGTGATTAGTTGGTACTTCAGGTGATGATGTCTCTCCTGTGCCTTCTTGCGAGGATTGGAATGTCTCAGCCGACGATGTCCTCTACTGTGGCATCTAAAGCACAAACCCAACTTCTCTTATAACTGATTACCATCGTTCACTTACAGTTGATTCTTCCAGGTTTCATACAATGTCAGTACATGTTTTTTTTAGCTCACAAAACATTACATGAGTCTTCGCGTATTCTTTCTCCTGAGCCACTTCGATTTATTTGAATTTGACTATGGTTTCTCTTGCCACGATTCTCTATATTACTGGAACAACCAAAGGCTCTCACTTCGACTTAACTCTCGCTTTCAGCCACTCATCTAGGTCGCTAAGGTCAACTTATTTGGGCTGTAGCTTTAACTTTTTCCTGCTTCACCTTACTGTAATTTTTGGAGGTAGCTTTGCAAAAATCTGCTGCATATTAGTTGCTGGTCTAAAGCCTGCTCCATGAATGTTCTTACAATGTTGTGCGAGTTGTCAAACTCACTATATTTTAAAATTATCTCAAATTTCAGTCGCCTGAGGCTCGTGAAATTACCTATAAGAATCTCGAAATATCACTTGTGGTATTTATGCCAAAGATCACTACAAATCATGCTATTACCTATACTAATTTACGCTATAATTATTTCAAAAACGGAAGTAAACTTTACCCTCCTATTGCGCTATCCGTTTAAAAGGAAATTTCAAGTGCACGTACTTATGGAATTTGCTGTCTACCTGATTCGGTAGAGTACGACTTTAACTACCCTATTCACAGACCTGAAGGCGGATGACTTAAAACAATAGCAACAACAAAAATATCAAAAACTCATGCACGAACGTATAAGTTCCGACCCTTTACCCAAACGGCGCAAAACCTTTGCCTGATTCAAACCCAAATGGTTTTAAACAATTCGCTTACAAAGGAGGTACCCTCTCACGGGAACAAATAGGCTGTGACGTCATTGTTTGTTGGTACATTTTGATAATATTGCCAAATATATCCCTATTCTCAATGGAACTCAGCGTAAGGTAAGAAATCACTTGCAAAAGACAAAATCACTGCTTCATGTCAAACACATTAATTGTCCCCCAAACATTATATGAAAAGTTACAGATAAAAAAAAAGACTTTTGAAAAACTTTTAGGCTATTTGAGTTTTAAAAAACCTCGGTGTTAACGTAGTAAAAGAACTATTCAAGGAATTTTTATATTTAATCTAGCTGACAAAAGTAGGAAAACTGTAAACGCCCAACAGGAAGCACAAAAGTACGCTCTTTGTTCGAGTTTTCCGTACTGCAAGGATCAAAGGGTTAACAGTTTAACTGCTACCCGGACCAATTTAATGCTCATTCAAGGACATTTAAGAAAACAGTCGCCATAGAAGTAAGTGAACTGTATGTTACCACACATACCCAACAAAAATTTACCCACGTAACCCCCCCTCCCCCGCCCGAGGGGGTTTGAGCGGTTATTTTTATGTTTCACCCAATTTGGTGGCGTTTTCCACTTTTTGAACTTTGATAAATTTCGTGACACAAGACCTTTAGACATCACAGGAGTATCAGTACCTTCTGAAGGATGAAATACTTTCAACTGGATAATTGAAGACCTGGAAAAGCTGGGGTCCTTATTGTCGCAGAGCCACTGACATTTATACTCTCCTTCGTCTGCTTCAGTAACGTTAACAATGGTGAGGATGAAATCTGTTTTGCATTTGGTGTTGGTTTTCCTTTGTTGTATTATATCATACTTTTCACCAGATTTTAATTCCCCTGAGCTGTTGTTAAAATACCACTGTAAAGAATTGTCATAACAGTCGCTTGGCCTAACACCTTCTTCGCACTTTAAACTGACATTGGAGTAGGCTGTCACCGAAACCTGGGGAGAAGAAATATGCGGAGCTCCAGGCAGGAGACCTGTATTAGATGATAAGAAGATATGATGAGCAAATATTATTTGAAAATCGTTAGCATTTTTGTGTGCAACCGTAGCGGGAAACATTCTTACTCTTACCCTCCCCTCCTGAGTATATGTGACAATATATGGGGCATCACAACGCTTTGGAGTTTTTACGTGTTGACTTTGTTTATCCCACTGGTTTCCTCCTTTGCGACTTGTCTCGTCACGCCGATTTTAGAGACGCTCTAACGATCGGTTGATCGGATGAACCCCAGTTCTCTTACCTCCCACCAATATGGCCTGTGCTACTAAGGGTTGATTTCAATAGCTATTCGGGGTCTCGTTTTCTCTTTTTGACAATCACACAACAGTTTACATTGGAATCTTGATGTAACGAACAGCTGAACGAAGACCCAAAGGACTGGCAAAATATGCTCACTATAAAAAGAGGTTTAAATTGTTATATCGAGGTTCCTTTTATTTATTGTACAGTCAAAGCCCGCTCCAGTATGGAAACCCGCTCAATACAGACGTCTCATTGTTACGGACAGTTTGCTTTGTCCCTGGGGAAAGAAAGCCCTTTCATTTTCTACCCGCTTAATAGGATCACCCCGTTAATACGGACTCTTTCTCAGTACGGCCCCTTCAGTGTCGGGATTTGCGGGGTTTGACTGTATTATTTCTGGGGAGGAGAATATCGCTTATTATTAAAAATTGAGTCATTGGAAAATGCAATTCTAGAGCTCTGATTGGCTTAGCCATCATGGTATATGAGCTGTTATACCATGCTCTTCAAATATGGTAACTGTACGAGTCTGCTCAAAATTAAAAACAAGATGAAAATCGGTTGGTTTACAAATAAAGTCGGGAAGAATTCTCGACATTTTTTGGGCGTTTTTAATCCAAGAATTATCACTCGGCACTCGCGCTTGTTGGATATGAGATGATTATAGCCAACTCGGTGCTACGCGCCTCGTTGGTTACCTACCATCTCATATCTAACGCACACTCGTGGCGGAATAAGTGGAATAATTGTTAATTACACCGAGGACTTCGTTATATAGAGGTTCTACTGTATTTCAGGTGAGAACACTCCCCTCTCATTAATGACTGTCCTCTGCTTGATTCCTCAGGCAACGTCATATGTGGCCGGCCTGGTTGGGAGTTTTGTTGCTTCTCACCCTTATTCCGCCGTCGCCGCCAAAACAACACATCGCTCCCACGTTAATCCCGCCAGCTGCACAGGGTAAATTTGAGCCAGAATGGTAGACAAAGAACCACTTTGTGGATGAGCTAGCGTAACTAAATCGTTATTTACTTATTTATTTATTTACTTATTTACTTATCCCTTGTGACCCGGGGGGTAAACAAATAAAAATTCCAGCGTCCATTTAGTCTGAATGGAAGAGGAAGGTGGCACGAAATTTTCAGTTACATTTTTTTAAATTCAGTTAGGAATAAGTTAATCTGTTATTTTAAATATGAAACACCCAATATTTAATTCCGTCTAAATCAAGAGAGGATGAGCTGTGTCTTTTGGTCTAAATGGGATACTTTCCATTGCTTACAGGGGAAGCATGGTAATATGTTTTTTATGAACCTGCTTCAAAGGAGGTAGTTTTGCGCATCCGTGTGTAGTATTAGAAATAAGAAATCAAATGACTCACAGCGATAATTCAGGTCAGTATACCCTGATTCTATACTCGACCAGCCGGCAATGTTGTTCATTCCAGTGCATTTATAAGCCCCTGCGTGTTTTTCTCGGATATCAGCATTACGGAGAAGGGAAGTTAAGGTATCCTCTCGATCCAGCTGCTCTGAGATGTAAAAACCTTCAGATCCGTTGATGATTTGTTTTTCATCTGGATTGTACCAAACTACACGAGGACGAGGCCATCCCTTGAAGGTACACTTCAGTTCCATTTCTCTCGTGTCAGGATCGTAGTCAATGGGAGAACTTGTCTTATATATTCTCTTAACTGCAACTGAGAAGGAATGCACCCAGTCATTTAAACTAGGAAGCTTAAATGACCAACTCAAAAACCTAAGCTCCTTTGGCCACTGTGCACATTTCACCTTTGATCAGGATTTACGTAATTTGCTGGTTTTCTTCTTCTGGTTTTTGTAATTTTTATAGCAACCTCTTGAATTAGTGGAAAAAAATATCAAAATCTGAAATGTAAAAATCTGAACCACCACGACGTCAACGTCAAAACACCGTTGGTTTTAACATGAAAACAACAGTTGCTCCACTTGCGTCAAGCTTCTTAGTACACTTCTTTGACGTTGACTCCCCCGGGGAGGGGGGGGGAGGGGCACTTGGGTATTTTTTGGGTGGGTATGTGCTGCCCGGGACTCCAAATTGGCACTCCTTTATAAAAAAGATTCCCCTAAAATTGATACCCCGTTCTAGAAATGGGCCAATTTTTTATACCCCTTTCTAGAATTCGCCCTGAAACTGATACCCCGTTCTTGAAATGGGCCAATTTTTTATATTCCGTTCTAGGGTGTATAACAGTTTGCTTGTTAACGAATTGAACCGTATTTTTAAAAGCAATCTGTCCTTGAATAGTTTCAAATGGCTACTTACAAAACTGGAGCTTTCATGCGTTCGAAATATTATACCCCGTTCTAGAAAACGCCTCTGAAATGGATACCCCGTTCCAAACTAGGAGCTTCAAAATCACGACCCCATTGGGCAGCACATACCCGTATAGGTAACGTATGGGAGTACCCCCCCACCGGGTGTTGACTGCAAGACTATGAAGGAATCAAGGAATACGACGTTTTATAGAGAAAGTGAACATACGACGACGAATTCTCCTTTTTCTTTCTGAACCTGGATAAAGTCCTTAAGAATACAACTCCAAGAGAAATCGTCTACATTTGACAAATTCTTCAAATTTAGCAGCTCCAAATAGACGCGATAACATTTGAAATTAGGCAAATTTAATTTTTTTTAGCGACATTTTCACTGCCGTCGTTGCTTAGCTCACGATTTTTAAGGTAACTACAGTCATCGCTCTTACCGACACCTTCCAACCAACGATGTTTTACTCCATGCCTTGTTCATTTTAAATAGGCCCTTTGCAGTAAGTCACTTTTGTGGCACAACCTGCCATGCTGGAGAGCGAGTCCCTGCGCACTGAGTCAAGCCAAACAAAAAACTAACATCATTTAAAATGATTCCTTTGTTTGTTGTTTGTCATGTCCCTTTGCTTTTCTTGCCCTCCAGCATGGCATGAGCAACTAGAGTTTCGCAGTGAACCTCGTTCAAGCGAGGTGATTCAGCTGGCTATAGCTTCGACCGTTTTTACGATCAATCCAACCGCAAAAATTGCCTCAGCTGAACTTGAATCTGCCTAAACATGTTACGAGGCATTCATAGGATTCGTTATAATCCATTTAAAAAACTAGAAATACGTAAATCGCAGGACCTCGCGAAGGACTGGGGAAGAACGGCAAGTAGAGAAGAAAATTTGTAAATCTAAAAATTTTAAGCTATATATAAAAACATAACAAAACTGTTATACCTAAAATGAAAACTAAACGAAAAAAAAAAAGGAAAAAAAGAGGAAAAGAAAAGAAAAGAAGCGAAGAGAAAAAGGTTATGCCTGGAATTTAACCCGGGACCTTCGATACACCGGGCCGAAGCTTTACCACTAGGCCACGTGGAACACACAAGCTGATGTGTCGAAATTTTATTATTAAAACCTTTGAGCCTTATTAAACGTGAATTCAAAGATATTTTTCAGAAGAATGACAGCAGTTTGGACAGTGAAAACCCAACGTAAATGCATTTCATCGCATTTACATGTAGAGAATGGAAGCTCAACAGTCTAGGACGATACGGTACAAACTCGTCTCCGAGCAAAACGTGTTTTGTTACCGCGATGTTCGCACATATGTCCAGAGGATTTTTCGGTGTCATATCTTACCCTGCGAGGATTGACAATTCGGCGTTCTTGTGTTTGCTGTTCTGTTTGCATGAGAAATGGCTTGAGATTCACCGATAGTAAACATTGTTTTGCAGACGACGAAAACACAGGTCTTCATGAGTGCTTTGGTCATTGATGGGAATTTGAAATTGCTTTCAGTCGAATGTTGCCTAGAAACAAAAATGCGCCGTGACGTCAACTACTGTATGACGTCATGGCGGACACCATCGGATATATACAAATAAAGATGAAATCTGCGACTTTGCAGCTCGCTAGGACCCACACGCGGTTCACACATTGGGCGCGCGCTTCGCGCGACGAGATTATAAACTCACTTCGCTCGGCGCTTCGCGAGGAATTAGACACACAAAAAAACTGATGGGCGCATTATGATATTTTTCTCCCCATCAATTTCAGACAAGGCAAAAGGAGAACATACTCACTGGCGTATTTTATAGAAAAACATTCACGTGGCTGACTTCTGTTCTTTGAATCGGTTTGTTGTAAGAACAGACCGGCGTTACTGGCATTGAGGTGTTTTTCAAGGTACTGCCAGGTCATGTCTTGTACTTTTCCCCCATTGTTAATCGAGCAGTTGAAAGTCACTTTAGAGTCTTTCGGCGTTACTGTACGGCTTGTTGTCTCCAAAGGAGGTTGACATTTCTGTGCACTTATTTCACAGTCTAGGTTCCCTGTGGGTGACACATCTATCGCGTAAAAAAGAAAAGAATAAAAAGGGAAATTCTTTATTTCATCAAACATTCGCAATTTCGGTTTCTGGGAAACTGCCCACCTACCCCTCCCCTAAGCCATCATTTTGCCCAAAGCGAGAATTAAGTGTTAATGTTAGCTTAGGGGAGGCGTAGGTGGGCAGTTTCCCAGAAACTTTAACTGATCCAAACATTCTTTAACTAACACAAACCTCCACAGGAAGTCTTGACAAACCTTCTACAGGGCACCCAACCTACTATCCGAGTGAAAGTCATTATCCCAGCCCATGTATGTTTTTTTGGCTGGTTATTGTTCTTTGGTAAAGTAATGGACTTCTCAAAAGATAGCTTTGCAATGGCTGATTTGACACTTAGTATTATCAGCAAATGATCGGAATAATTAATCCTACTGATGCTTGAAAATAAAAATAATTATTATATTTAAAGTTAATATTTTAAATATTTAATTTAAAAAGGAAATATCAATAATTAAATTCAAGTAGCTTTTGCAATACTGTAATACTTTTTTATATAGTTATGAAAAAAAAAAAGCTTATTATTGTTGTTGATCGAAACTATTTTCGTCATGATCAGTAATAAACATTAATGAATTATTTGATTTCCTTAATTTCCGAGGCATCATACACTGATGTTGTTTTAGTCAAGGCAAGAATTCACGAAACAACAAGGAATTAGCTTAATTCTGGATTGAAAACAAAATTATTTCCGCGTATGAACGCTCCACGGAATAATCGTGAACCATCGCAGTCCTTTGATCGCCTATAATGTACACGTAGCAGAATTTTGAAAACTTTCCTCAAAAAGGCCCAGAATATTCCCAGCGGTGAGAATTTTCATAGGAGACTTGCCGTCTTGGTTGGTCTCATCGTCAAGCTCAGACCCCGAGCTAACTTCTTATGGGTTGTGAACAGCCCTCCATGTCTATTCTTAGGTGGAGCGTGTGATGCAAAGTGAGTGCGGTAGCGATTTCTGTGTCGGAGTGAAGCTGCTCGGCGCCGATATTGAAAGTGGATTGTCACGTTTTGGATGAGTTTTTGTCAGTCTTCGTCCCAGTGTGAACAGGCTTCACTGTAGAGCGGCACGTTTAATTTACCATTTACCTAAGGATATGGCTTCGGGGGACGTGCTCAGTTCAGTGGCCCACCTTTTCTTTTTATTATAAGTTAGATGTTCTTAGACTTTTTTATAGGGCGCATAGCGAATCCTTACCTGATATAATGTATGAGAATATTGGCCAAAATCGAGATAGCACTTACTTCGTTCGCGACCAGAACCGTCTTCTCGTACCAAGGTACGAGTCAAGATACAAGAAAGATTCTCTCTCATATAGAGGTTCATCGTTTTGGAACTTTGTTCACTACAATGACAAGGAAGCATCTGCGACCCTGAATTTTAATCAGCTCAGGAAGCGTGTCAGCGCTGAAGATTATTTTATAGATTTCAAGTTTGAATGTACGTCTGCATCTGTTATAAGATGCAGACAACAGGATTTCATATATTAGTGATCACTGTGTCCCTATAATATATATAATTTGTATAAATGTTTTGATGTAGATTAGGTTAGTTTAATTCTTAAACACACGAGCCCACAAGCTTTTATAGCTTTAAAAATTATCGTGTTTAATTAAAGATTATGTAAATATGTACGTAACAGGTGTTGGGAATGTAGCGAAAAAATAAGAGAAGAGGCGAGATAAATATTCAGAGTGAGGATTGGGATTTAGTGTACCAAACTCTCTCGGCCAACCGCTCCAGCACGATGTTCGATATGTCCGTGGCATGAGCGACTTGTTCCAGCTGCCATTTATACTATGCCGGATACTCCCTTTTTATACCTATCCGGTATAGTAACGAAAGAAACTTGCCCTTTTTCCTCACTAACACAGTTTCCGTTGCAGTTCCAACCGAAATCATCAATGACTTCCTTGTTAACTGATGTTGAATGAGGCGGATATAGGCATGCAGTAGATATTCTTTTGACTTGCTATACAAACTGTCTTGTTTATATTTGTTTTGCCGTTCTGATCATTGTTAACGAATTGCAGGTGAATTGAGCTTAACATGCAACGAGCAATGCCACGTTGAGGCTGTAAGATTACATTCTTTATTCGTGCCTACATTTTAGCGCGTTGGGAAGTTAATTAGTCCAACCGGTTCCCCACCAAAGAAAACAAACTAACAAATCAACAAAGAAGCAAAATACAACCACATATGCGGATAATAATTTACATATCCTCAGGGCATTTTATCAATATATGCAAATGACTTTGCATAGCTTCAGTTATTGCTCTGAAACCCCACGACAACGCTCGCTACGCAGGCTATTCCAAGATCCATGCTTCAGCTAGATAACTGGATAACTAAAAGCGACAAATAGGTATTCAAATTTCTGATTCGAGATGGAAGCTAAGGTGAATACAGTGTATCCAAAGGAGGCGTTTATTTCCTTATTGAAAGTTCGGTCTCAGCGTTTTATTTTGAGAGATAACAAACCGTATCATAAAATAGCAAAAACGAGAGCATGGCTTGTCCGCCATGTGAAAGAAAAAACAAATGTGTGTGTTTGTACAAACTTACTGGCTCCGCTATCAACCATGCAGTTTTGTAATCACCGGGCCGCACCTCCCCACCCAAGGATATATCGAGTACCCCCCCGGGGGGGGGGGGGCAAATTCCACAATATCCTTTTCTACTGTTTCTGTATCGTCATCTTATTTAAAAAGCTACTTGAGGTATATTCTTTCGCACTTTATCAAGACCTAGTTCATCTTCTTTTGACGGTATACTTTCAGCAACGCAATTCATCTTTTGCTTGGAAAGAGGAGGCTGGGGCCCGAGGGGTACTCCCATACATTACCTATACGGGTATGTGCCGCCCAACGGGGTCGTGATTTTGAAGCTCCTGGTTTAGAACGGGGTATCCATTTCAGAGGCGTTTTCTAGAACGGGGTATAATATTTCGAACGCATGAAAGCTCCAGTTTTGTAAGCAGCCATTTGGAATTATTCAAGGACAGATTGCTTTTAAAAATACGGTTCAATGCGTTAACAAGTAAACTGTTATACTCTTGTTGCACCCTAGAACGGAGTATAACAAATTTGCCCATTTCTAGAACGGGGTATCAGTTTTAGGGCGAATTCTAGAACGGGGTATAAAAAGTTGGCCCATTTCTAGAACGGGGTATCAATTTTAGGGGAATTTTTTTTTTTTTTAGAACGGGGTGCTAATTTGAAGTCCTGGGCAGCACATACCCACCCAAAAAATACCCAAGTGCCGCCCCCCGGGGGCTGGGGCAGTATTTTGAGGGAACATTTATTTGGAGCTAGACGCAAAGTTTGGCTAGCACTCTTACTCCTGGTCTTGTAAAACATAGCCACCTGAATGATTTTTCTTACCCAAACACTGACCCCCATATAACACGATATAGTTCAGTTAGTGTAGTATTTCAAAGCTTATTGACTTGGCGTTGTCAATTCGTTTTCTTGCGGGTCCAAATTAGCTTTAGTGGGAATAGTTCGGAAACAACAGGTAGGACACTGAGGAGAAAGAAGATAAAACTGAGGAAAATTGGCTACACTAAGGAATTTAAAGCCATTCAAGGCCATTTATCTTATCAAATGAATATTTACATTTGCAAATGTAATTAAATATACAAAAGAAACAAGGGCCCGTTCAGTCGGAATGAATTCCGGAAAGGGAACAAATGGAATTCAGAAATTGTAGCTTATTGAGGCAGAGATAAATCGATGTAATAATGCTCTTGCAGTTTTCAACGCCAGTCTCAGTTTTTGAAGGGATAATTGTTATAAATTTCATATCCTGTAAAATTTATGCATTCGGCTTTTTTAGGATTTCTGTTGGCTGTAAAAATAACCATTTGTCTTGAAAAAAAATTCTAAATATAGCGTCACAAAAATAAAGTAAGCGAGTGATGAAAAAATTAAGCGGGGGAAGGAAACACGTGGTGATATATGTAATATATAAGGTTCCTTTTTATCTTTGGTTTAAGTTTTTTTCCTTTGCTTGAGGGTATGGTAACGTATGTAATGAATTTAAAACAAAGGAAATTGTCTTTTAAGATAGAACTGAACCATAACATAATTTTACACAGGAATTATATCTTATACTTATAAGTATCAGAGTCCCTGTTCTGATTAATATAAGCACAACGCAGCTTAGCATGAACGTATCGTGTAATTAAACTAACTATAGTGCAAAATGGAGGTTGATTGACAAAAACGACATGGAGATGTGGGACACAATCCCGCCTCATGCCTCAGGGTCTCAAAATTCCAGATGAAAGAATTTGTAAGTGCCTTTTCATGCAGGAAGAAATTCATAATCTGAAATCCTGCATTGTTGGCATCATTACTCACGTAGGTCCATAGACAGCTATTTGGAAGGTATACACAGATCGGTTGCAAAATGGTACTGATTAAAAAGAGCTAAACTTGATTTAACTCACTTGTACGTGTGACCTCGCCTAGCCAGTGAGTTCAGTCTGTTGCCACAGTTGGAATGATTCCCGTGGGTGGCGTGAAAGAAATTGCATTCCCAATTCTCCGTTCAACACAATCTTTTATCGCCAAAATAGCCCCCACTATTTCCCATATTTCAGATGGTGTAGATATTTAAGCCCCTAATAACTCAAATTCTGGGAAATCCGAATTCTTTTGACAAGAGAACGGGAGCCATTCACTGAATTAGAAACAATGATGCATACTAACCTGCATGAAATGCAAGACGTAATATGGAAATAAAAAACAGGCAGCCAAAAGACCTGAACGAGGCAACGTTTCCGTGACTAAATGCTAACATTTTCCCTTGCAAATAGTAACTGTAAGGTGGAAGATACTATATGTGCGTGTACCACAACAAATTTAAATCAATGCCGCGAGCGCGCTGAGAACTTTTTATCTTTTGATTTGAAACCGCTAATAACTTACGAGCAAGGCTCAGAGTGCATGCGCAGCAGACAGGAATGCTCCTACTCAGCTTTACTTGTTTTGAAGTCTGGCAAAAAAGGTTCCCTTATTTTGGGGTACTTATTAGCAATTTAGGCTAATTTTTATGAAAGCGGATGAAAGAGTGTAGATTACCAAAAAAATAGATATTTTTTTTATTTATTCACAATTTTATTATTATAACCGTGACAAAACTGATTACCGAATTTACTGATATACAGTTTAGTACAGTATACTATTATTCTTGTTATACTTCTACCTGGAGTTTTGAAAACCGGGCTACCTGAAATCTTAAGTCAAGTCCAGCACATTGCAGGCAATCTTTCAAAACTTAATTTGCTTAAAGCCCTGATACTTTAAGTGTAAAAATAACAATCTTGCTCTTCAGGACTAACCACCCTCACCTCTTAACCATGGGCTCCAAATAACTTCCTGGAATTGACAGAAATCAGTGCAAATTCTAGAAAATTTGCACGAGGGGGGCAACAGCCCGGCCCGTAGGTACGGGCTGTTGCCCTTGTTGGCCCCGCTAATATTTTTTGAGGCGGGCTTCCGTCAAACTAAGTGTCATGTTGTTGAACAGTCATGTGGCTATCATCTGGTATGCATTTGGGGTAGTCTGGTTAAATTCCAGGGGGGTGGGGTTGTTGTAAAGACTATGCTTTGTGTTAGAGTGCAGATTGGCTGAGTTTTTGTACCTGGGCTTACCCCAGTCTTTCAAAGCTCAATGTCTCCCTCAAATTAAGGAGGGGTTGTGTCTGGCTGGGTGTCATGTTGTTGCACAGACACAAGGCTATCATCTGGTATGCATTTGGGGTGGCCTGGTTAAATTCCAGGGGGGTGGGTTTGTTGTCAAGACTATGCTTTGTGCTAGAGTGCAGATTTGCTGAGTTTTTGTACCTGGGCTTACCCCTGTCTTTCAAAGCTCAATATTTCCCTCAAATTAAGGAGGGGTTGTGTCTGACTGGGTGTCATGTTGTTGCACAGACACGGGGCTATTGTCTGGTATGCATTTGGGGTAGCCTGGTTAAATTCCAGGGGAGTGGGGTTGTTGTAAAGTTTGATGTGTTTTTGCACTCTTATGCAGTTTGTTTGTGCTGTTTGCATGCAAGCAATGACCTACTCTGTTGATAATGTTCCCAGTCAGCAAGCAGTTGAACTGCTGGTTTTAGGACTTGGTTTTGTTGAGCAGTGTTGGCTTAGATTGTTTTTGGGAGACCAGCTTCAATTAAAAATGGGGTGAACTGTGGAATTGGCTTTGCAATCGGTGACACCGACACTAAAAATTGCTTCTTAAAATGCCTTATTTTCCAGATTAATGAGGAAAACTTCACTTTTGTTACCTTCAAGACAGACGATTCTATCAAATGGAAGCTCATGTATTCAAAAATTTCTTTTTGAGGTGAGATTTTACTTTTCAAGTAACAAGGGCCATCAAATTAACAATCAGTGCGAGAGACTGACATTTTTTAGTAGCCCGGTTTTCAATAAACCAGGTATACTTAAATTTACAATTCAAAGTTACCTCCTTGGTTAGATTGTTTATCTTAATAACCATCTATAATATAAGACTGTTTGATCTAGCTTGGCTCAACAGGTTGTTGTATTTTGGGGTATTAAAGCGGGAAATTTCTGCCACGAGGCTCTTTCCGCGCGTTCTTATCAGCGGATGTTTACTGTAATTACCAATTACTAAATCCGGGGGGTGTACTCCTAGGAATTCTTGATGGGGTGTGCCGCCTGGTTCCCAAAATCCTGACCCCATTTCAAGCCAAAAAATGTTATTTATGTTATTACTTAGATTAGAACGCCTACGAAAAAGATTTCTTAAAATCCATTTCGAATTCGCATATTTTTCTTTCTTTCTTATTCATTTGGAATACAAACGATAACTACGCTGATACACTCCTGTAGCTCCCTCGAAAACCATACCCGAATGGGCAAGGTCTATAACAGTTTTCAGACCAAAACGGAGCAAAAACCATTCCCTTTTGGACGGCACATACCAATATGGCTTATATAAGGGAGTATCCCTCTGAGTATTGAATGAGGCTAAATATGCGAAGAATTATGCAGATCGAGGAGAATGCCGAATGCTGAGGTGGATAATAGCCTCCGAGATCGGCATTATCCTTCACAGCATACGAAAGCTGAATTCAATAATTGTTTAATTTTTCATCCAAATATTTTTATTCCTAACAAGCATACCTCCTCGT
Organism: Porites lutea; assembly: GCF_958299795.1. Taxonomy (NCBI): domain Eukaryota; kingdom Metazoa; phylum Cnidaria; class Anthozoa; order Scleractinia; family Poritidae; genus Porites; species Porites lutea. The sequence continues at coordinate 34,753,987 of NC_133203.1, read as the reverse complement.
GGACTTTCTTTAAGACTGTCCTATTTTTTGGCGCGGTTGCGTCTAAAACAGATTTTTTTCTTGAAGATACTCCGTATAGCAAAAAGTAGATAACATATGTTTTGCGTATTCTTGCATTTCTTCCGTTCAGTTTTAGTCAGAAATTCGGCTCTTTCGTCTTCGGATATCCGACAACAATGATAATAAATAACAATAATAATAATAACAACGATTTATTGATAGTATTTCTGCACGGTAGCTTTACATCTGTCATAATACTAACTAAAAACTAACTTCTTAGTATACATAATGTTACTACAAAATCAAACTGTTCGCATAATGCCCTTAAAAACTGTTAAAACTGTAAACTGATCTAAAATACTATTAATACTGCGAGTAACCATAACTAAGAAACCTTATCAAGACAACTTATAAGGTGTACGTTGGGCCAAGCTTTACTAAAAAGAGCTCTATGTCCAAGTTTACGGAATGTTTAATTGAGTACTTTCTGGTGTAATCTACTACCTTCCTGGTTGTGTCAAGGAAACGTCCCTTTCTGAGCAGATGCCATGTCTGTGGAAGCGATGTTTTGCTTCGAACTTCAGACACGGTTTCGAGATTTGTCCTTTGGAAGTGCACCAATAAATACAATAAACCTATTGAATGGCTACATGCAGATTTTCCAGCTGTACATTCGCACCAATTCTGAGTTATAACCACCACATCATTCACTAAATGGACCGGCAATAAATCATGCATACCGTGTCGTCACAAAATCTTTGCATGCAACTTTGCAAAATGGCAGCCATTTTGCCCGCGGTAATTCATGCGTACTAAGGCTCGCTTTCATTCTAATATGGCGGCCAAAGGTCTCTTTTTTCACAACTTGTACGACATGAACGGGTTCTCAACGTATTCAATATGACTAATGACACCAACTACAGAATGGTGACTTTTTCTGACGAAAAAGAAATTTAAGGCCGCTTCGCCGGCTTTATGTAATTAGAGTGATATCAAAGCAATTAAATGTCTTAGAACATACACTATGAAACTGAGATTTGTGAAAATCCCATGAAAATCACTTGAAAATACCATGAACATCATTTCATGGCCAATGAATCTTGCAAAATAATTTTTCATGACCTCATCTGTGGCCATGAAATTTTCATGGAAAAAAAGTTAAAGGTGTTTCATGGCCCATGAATTAAACTGGACTACTTTCATGGGTCATGAATTTCCAATGAAACACCACATTATGGAAACATACCAAGAAAGTTCAATGATGGAGCCATGAAAAACGTTTAATGGGCCATGAAATAAATACTGAATTTGATTTGTGAGTCATGAAAAATGTATGAATGATTTCACTGCTCATTAATTTCCCATGAAAATGCTGATGAGGAAAGCAGTGCCACTGTGAATTAATGCCTTGAATAAATATTTAACAACTTCCAAATGCAGCAAGAACACTGCATTCCATAATATTTACAAAATGTACATGTATTGATCAATAAATGAAATAGTACGTTTTGGGTTGTACTAGAATTAGCTATACCCTAACGAAACTAGTTTTTTGGGCTGCACTATTAACAGTCAACTTTCAACAAGACAGATCCACTCTGAGACCAGCTAGCACAACATCTAAGTTTTTGTCTATTGTATCAATAGTTAGAGAAAAAGACAGACACATGTATGAACAGGCTCCAAGTACCTGTTAAAAGAAAGTTGACTGTACTGTACATGTATGTGCTACTCAACATGAATTAAACATGCAATGTACAATGCCATTCAGATGTGTATACTTATTATATACATCTGAATACACTGTACATAAAAAAATACCAGCAAAATTCTATCCATGCATGCAGAGGTATACACTATCTACTGCATGGTTCGATTATAAAATGTTTTCATCTGCTAAAGAGAAAAAAAAGGAGTTAAATATTACAACTTGGAATGAACCAACCTTTACTTCCTGTGAAGAATGCTTTTTCAAATGTTCTACTGAAGTACCCTTAATGAGGCAGAGTGTGGTCATGTATCAAAAAAGGAATATCCCATAAAATAGTCTTGAATCGAGATACGATCACGGGGTCAGATCATCTACTTTCTATTTGATAAACTGAATCACCAGTATAAAAACTAAATTCTTCTGATAAATCTTTAACACTCTGCAAATTATGTAACGTAATCAATTCTTGTTGAAAATGATTTGGATGATTTAAGTGTAACTTACTTGATTAAAAATACAGTGTTCAGGCCGTTTTATGTATTACACACAGCACAAAATGTAAACAATATTTTTCCTGGCTTTCATGATAATGTTAAAGCTATCAAGTCAAGAGGCAAGAGCTGGCCTGGGTTGAAAAGTGCATGCTACATTTCTAAAGTACAGAAATACAGTTACAAATAATGTTTCAATAAAGAGGCATCTTCAAAGGCCAACAATGCTATTTTATTGAAAAAAGGTAACCAAAATTTAGCAACAACTGTGACTATTGTACATTTTGAACATTATTAATAGTTTATGGTAGTACCCTGAATTTTCAATCCATTTTAACATGACCTTTTGTAGAAATACAGTCATGTACTTGTTGTAAACACACACTTAGGAGGCTAGCAAGACATTTATGAAAAAAAAAGTATATATACAATGCAGTGTTGAAGGTTTAAGTAAATCCAGTTTACATGCTAAAATGTGTAAATTCTTAGCTGCATTTGTTGCCTCCCACAGCACTGCTTAAACCTTGGTAGTAAATTTTCCTTCTGTTTGAAAACTGAACCTGTCACAGAATGATTAATATCACAATTAGCAACTGAAAATTTGCTCTAAATTAGAGGTTCTGCAAATAAGACGCAGGTTCACTATTTCAGTAAGACTGAGTGGAGTCCAATTTAGTCTGCAATCATACATGTACAAGTGTTTAACAAAATCAGACAACTGTGTAGCAGGAGTTCAATTTGTTTAATCACGAGTACAGCTGTACAACACTGTATGAATACTGACTGAATTAGAGGACATGAAGGTCTGTTAGACTAATGATTAGTAATAAAAAATTATTAATCCTAACTTTTGCAAAAGAAAAGGGAAAAGGTCAACACATGGACAGTTGTATATATGAGCCAGTGCTTTTGTATAAATTGTGACTAAATAAACTCGTTGCTTGTTGATATATAATAATAAAAATAATAATCAAGAAAATGCATATTGTGGTTATCGCTGCACAAAACAGTCAAGTAAATAAAAAAATTGGAGAGTTAAATTTTGATATCAATAATACATTGCAACGGACTAATGTCATGTTGAAATGTTGTGATCAATGTCTCTTTTACATGTAGTACTGGCACGTATTAAACCAGTGCACTCATCTTCATTACCACGAGCCAAACCATTTTATAAGCCACTCTCAAATGAAGCTGTATATTTATCAACCAGAACAGAACTAAATCATAGGAATTACATTGTATACAGTGTGTAAAATGGACATGCAAGTGCAGTTTTGGCGATGCAAGCATAAGCATAAGAGATTATATGAACGTTGGTGAGTATGGCCTTAACAGAACACAAGAATAAAACGTAGGCTTACGTTTCTTCAGGTTTCTTGGATCACAAGAAAATTAAAACCGTACGTTGTGGAGAATTGTTTTTAGCTTTGCCGCTGAAGGGTCCAGTTTGATAAATTATCAAATCCTAAATCCTAATTATTAGGATTTCCGTACGACTCCCACTCATACATTATGCTTGCAGGAGCCATTTTCATACTATTTTACACAAACAGTTGATGTGAAGGGAATCGAAACATAAGACTTAAGCTTACTTAAGCTTACATGTAAGCTTAAATGCGTAAAATATGATCTGAATATTGCTGTACGGAAATATTACATGTGCAGTGCGTGTATGAGTATCTTGTTAGCTTTAATCTGTTACAATGCTTCGCTACATATCGTACCTCACTGTACACTGTAAAGACTGGTCCATCTTCCGCTTTGATGTAGCTGACGATCTTTTTCCTTGTAAAACTATTACAGCACTGTAAATTCCCCAAAAACTCGCCTTGAAGTTGAAAATGATGGCTGTTGATTACTTAATCAAAGTTCGATTGGTTTTTTAGCGCTCACGCTGTAAAAATGGTCAGCAGTGATGCTCGAATTACAGGCGCGGTCGCAAGGCAAACCGGTTTGAGGGCGGTTCAAATTGAAACTAACTGCCTAGTGTTGGGTTTTGTTCGCTCTGATTGTAATTTTAGGAAGAATCTTCGGATTCAAAACATGTTTTAACCTTTAGCGCAAAAGTTAAAGAAACGTTACTTGTTGCGCGACTATGAGGAACCATAATCGATCGCTTTTTTGTGTAACATGTAACGAAAAGTTCGCACCGCTGATATCAGATCATCGGCTGGATTCGGTAAACGATTGTAGGTGAGTTTTGTTTTTAATCATTCTTAAGTAGTGCTTGTTTATTGTAGATTACTTGCTACTAAAGCGAAATAATCATAATTTCGTCGTTGTGTGCTGGAGCACAGTCAGACAGAGCCGCGATTACAGTTCAAGTTGATCATGATGTAAGAAATATAAGCTTCGTGGAACACAATGTGACAGAGGCTGTGCATGGTCTTTGTTAAGTTTGTTTTTACCGAAATGATGTTTGATGGGCATGGCGATCCTTTTTTCAAGCGACAAATCAGTTTCTTCGACGAACGGATTCACTCGGGGAAAGCCATACAAGGGTCATGACCTTGATCAGAACAGAAATGAAAGGAGTAAATTGTTTAGACACCGGATGTCTCACTATTCTAACCTTGAAATTGTTATGTATGAGTCAATTCCAGCTGCGCCCAGAGTTATAATTTATGTTATGAATACTTTTATAAATATGAAAGGATGCTTTTCAAATAATATCAACAGAAATTTGATTCAATGACCAAAAACGCTGATTCACTTTGATAGCTCCAGATTTTGCTATGTAATTCTGGCTTGATAAGCAATGAAGAAATGCATGCATAAAATCAAGAACATGCCTTTACTTGGCCTTTGAGCCAAGCTGTTTTCTTTCCCAGTAAAATCCTTTCTGTAGTTATATTCTGATAGGAAACAACGTGTGTGTCAAAAGCTCGGGATAATGGCCGAGGGGTTGGCAAATGCCCGGCCCCCAAGCAGCACAAAATTTGCAAATGCCCCAGCCCCGGGACTGACAAGGCGGGCAAATGCCCTGCAGTAGCCTGGGGCTACTGGGCCTATTAATGCAAAGTTATTCCCATTCACGATTAGCGACAGTGAATCACAGACGCCCCTTCTCTGATTTTTACTAAGGGGAGGGGGTGGTCTGTACACAGGCTAACAGGGATGTCGTTAAGAGCTGACTGCCAGCTAGTTCAACCAGCTGAATTTGCAAACCAAACCAAAGACATAGGGGAATTTTAGAGATGCAGTAGAGCAAAAAAGCCGTCTTGACCTTTAACAAAGCCTGCTTATCCATATATTTCATTAATGAATCGATTATTTTAAAAATAATGATATCCTTTTGTGTGGTTTGCATCATCAAAACCATTGTTTTATTATTTAAGGATGGATCAAATATTCTACGAATCTTGACATGATTCTGCTGTTAATTTTGTTTAGATGTTGCTGCATTTCAATATTTATTGTATCACTGTACTTACAAGATGGATCTGATGGTTGAGGCAACAACAGTGAGATTTACATTTTTTTGTTATTGTAACACGACAACTTTAGTTTTCAATTAAATGATTTGTCTTGTACAGCTGTTCATTTGCTATTAGCTAAAATAAACATCTGTATTGGCCTTGAAAATGAGCTTTTTTATTTCATTGAAACTTGTCCAAACTAAATAAGATGGAACCCTTGAAATTTGTTGTTCATTTTCAATGGAGAAATTTGGTACGTCATGATTGTAGCCTGGAGAGGAGATACAGTACATGTATTCCAGATGAATTTTGTATTGCAATGACACTGTTTTTGTCATTAATGGCGTTATTTACACTGTAGTACACAATACTAAAGTGCAGTCATGTTAAAATGCAGATTGCAGACTGTGTAGACTGAAGTTTTTTTTTTAAATAAGCCCTGAGAATAGTAATTAGGGTTAAGCACTGACTTGAAAAACGGTTAGCTTTTATTTAGGGTTAGGGTTGTTGCTACATGTATATAGCTTCAATTTAACCAGCCAACAAATCCTCAGTGATGTATTTGATTTAACAGTCAAGAGTAGTTTAAGACTAAATTTTCATGGTAGCCATGTCTTTGTCTTTCCCATGAAAAATAAGAGAGGGCCATAATTCATGGGTAATGAAAATGTCATCAAAAGCCATTTCATTTTTTCATGATCCATTAATATTCGACCGTTCACGGAAAAATCATGGTTTTTTTATGGGGCATGAATTTAACAACCCCATGAAAAACCCATAAATTCCGACACCATGAAAAAGGAGCTTTTTAATTCATGGCTTTTTCATTATCATTAAAAAGCCATGAAAAAAAATAAGTGAGCTTCATTCTATTTCATGGCATTTTCATGGGATTTTTGTTTGTTAAAGTTTTTTCATGGGCCATGAAGCGTTGAATTTTAAGGGGTTTTTTCACGCTTTTTTCATGAGATTTTCATGGCATGTTCCCCATGAAAAACCAATGAAAATTCCCCATCAAAATCTCCTGAAAAACCTATGAAAAACGTGAAATTACCATGAAAAATTTCACTGGATTTTCATGGGTTTTAATTTCATAGTGATACAAATTGACCAGACCCTTTGGGAAAAACACCCACAGCCGATGATTTTTTTGCCAAGTTAAACTTTATCCACACAGACGTTGCATAATAATTTTAAGTTGAGCTCTTAAATCACTTGCATTAAATAGATTAGTTGTATAATTTACGATTGCATGACAAAGCATCTGTGTCTGTACCACAGTTAAGAACGTGCTGCTAGGATTGACTGTGGAACCCTAATTAACAATTAATGAATGAAGCTGAGTATCTTATGAAGAATTATGGAGATCGAGGAGGGTGCCTGAGTTATCCGTCCAGATCTCCATAGTTCTTCATATGATACGAAAGCCAAATTCAATAATTGTTTTATCATTCATTCAGAATAATTCCTACTTTAAAAACATCATCATTGCATGTTTAGGGTTGTTCAGCTCCGCAAATATTCTCCAAATAGCAGATGTCGCCCTTCGAATTGTCTTCTTGCTGTTCTTGCCATGTTTTCAGCCATTATTTCGCCTAGTTCTTACTCATGAAACGAGTGAAATGTTGGCCATTTTTGTTTTAAAAACTAAAATAACTCAACCTCGTCCCCAGGTCTTCTGGGTTAACGGTGCATTAACCGGTAAGGAAGCTGCACTTTTGACGTCATCGGTTGATTAATCTCAAAATTCTTCCAAATTTGGTCATCAGCAGCTGGTTATAGTGAATTATGCGTGTGCTTTTAGCCAATCAGAATCGGGGAGATATTTTGAATGAATAATAATATACACTTAAGATTCTGGAGGTCTAATGCTTTTTAAATGCAATTATAATGTTAAGGATCTTCAAATTACCTCCACCTTTTATTTATAACTACTTATAAATGGTGGTCGGAACTCCGAGAAGATAATGCTCTTAATATATAGACTTAGCCAGGGCTGAAAGCGAGGCTCCCATTAATATATTTATGGTTTCAATCAAGCAATAAACTTGTATTCCACAATTCAGTCAGTTAACTTCAGAGCACATAGCACATTCATGTGACTTTTGAGGGAAAGGCTAAGTGGTTTTAGAGAAAAATAATTTGCAAACAGCCCAAGAGTGAACAAAATCTTACATCGAGTTGATAGCCTCATATGTACACCCAAAAAATAGCAATCGTCTTCGATCACATTTAAGAGCCGTGATGGCACCGTAAGATTAATTAGGCCTGGAAAAAAAATCAGGCCAAATTTTTTTGCGTTCGACAAGTTTACTTTACAAAATCTTGCCAACAAATCTGGGTGCGTGTAAACTAACCTTTTATACCATTTATACATCACATCTGAGGTGAAATAGTACCGTGGGGTACTGTTTTTATCATACAGACCTCGGACAGAATGAACTCATTCAATATTCAGGACGATCGAAGCACGCGTGGGCTTTTAGCTAAACCGGTAAACCAAAATCACACATACAGCCAGCTGGTTCTCACTTTTGCAGTGCGAGCTGTAGCGAGTGTTTGAACGAACATACTAGAGATAAGCTCCAACATAATAAAGAAATTGTTATGTTTATTTTTTATTTAATGGTTTTATCGATGTGTAATCTTTAAAAGCGTTTGATACGCGCGGCATTTTGAGTACTCCTGAGGCAAGAAAAGAAAAAAAGAAAGAAATCAAGAAAATCGCTCAAAGCTTTCTTTTACAGCCAGAATTATAAATAAATGTTTTTTGGAACGTTTTCTTTCTATTTGCCGTGAGAAGATGTCCAAAGGCTTTTAAAGTTCTGTAAGCTTATATCAAACCTGATTCTTGGTCAGATCAAATTGTCTCAAATCTCACAAACGTACATAAACTACATAGCCGCATAAACTACGCTTGACTTCTTAAATTAGATATAAAAAAACAAACATCAAACACAATAATTACTGAGGCTTACCATTCGAGATGCAACTCCTGAAAGGTATCAAGTAAGGCCAGTATCGCCTCAGACTTTTCAACCCTTACGCATCAAGCAAGGTGAAAAACGAAAACGATATCATGCCATCCGAAATCGGATTTCCGACTTTGACAATTGATGTATTAATTTCTCAACCAAAAACCAACTAGCCGTAAATAACAGAAGACTCCTGATAGCAGCTAAATTTCATTTTGTGCATCCAGTGGAAAAAGACAGTTAAAAGATCACAAGTTGACACAAAACTCTGTCAGCTTCAGCAGTCAAAGTAAACAAGATTCAAGATGCTGCATAAATTTTCCGCATGAGCTCACCTGTCAAATTTTGACCAATCAGAGCATAAAAATTGGACGTAGAGCGTGACCAACGCGTGACTATGGTGAGCAAAGTCAAAAGCAACTGTCCTCCCTGCCTGTAATAGTTGGCTGAATTTTCGCGTCCGAGGTCAGTTTTAAATCAAGATTTTAATTGTGCGGCACAAAAACAAAACATATTTCATTTGAATTTGAAAAAAAAATTCAAACTTGAGCCTGCGATCATTTGAAAACTTGTAACTTGTCAGCGGATAACTTCAAAAAAATACCCTGACCTCGATGGGTCAAAACCTGAGCCCGCGATACAGTCAAGTGATACTGATCAGCGGATACCGTGTTTTGACAGCTGTCAATTGATCACAGCATTGATGTCCAATGGATGTGTGCATTACCAGTTTTCCTGTGCTCTCAAAATAGCTAGAAAGTTTGAGATTAAACATTGATCGCTATCTAGTAAAACAACGGGTCAGCGGACAGCTTCCAAATAAATCACGTCACCTTGAAGAGTTGACACATGAGCCCTCGATATGGCAATGTGATACTAGTCAGTGGCTATCCTGTTTTGACAGCAGTCAATTGACCATATTGTAAATGGCCAATTTTATGGATTAGCCAAGACACGCCAGATACACCCATTCCTTCCCTTTTATAGTCTCCCCTACCCTACCCGTACAATCTGTAGACGCGTACGTACGTACTCTCGGTCAGTCACGTGACAACCAAACGAAAAGAGATTGACCATATTCTATGAGTACGGGGCTCTGTCCGACGCGCTTCGCGCGCGAGGGAGCCCCGCTAATAACGATTGGCATCACGTCATTTGTTTTTGCCCTGTATTATTTTCTTTCATGGTCAATGACACCAAATCAAAATTTGCCAGTGAAATTTGCGGATGATTTAACTTTAAGTATTCCTGTAAAATCGGCTGCTAGCAACAGTAACTCAACAGCTAATGAGGTCCAATCTATTTTGGAATGGACATCTATTAATCGTATGCAACTAAACCTCAAGAAAACGTGGGAGATGCTTCTTAAAGGCAGATCCACTAAGGCTTTACCAGTTCCTCTGGTTTCTATAGAACGGAAACCCCTGTCAACTTTTCAGTCCCATCCGTGTAACTAGGATTTACATTTGGATAATATTCTATCGAAAGCTAGTGGTCGTTTGTACATTTTACGTGTTTGTAAATTCTATGGATTGCCGTTGGATTATCTTCATCTTCTTGTTACTAGTCTTATTCTACCTATATTTGCATATGCTGTGCAAGTATGGGGCTGCGCGTATTATCATAAGTACTTAAGTCGCATAGACAGGTTGTTCAAGAGAGCTTTTAAGCTTGACTACTGTAAAGAACTTTTTTTAATTGAAAATATTATTGCCATGAAAGATAAGAAGTTATGGAACAAGATCACCGACAGCAATTCAACAAAAGCTTTGGATGACCTTCTGCTACCTGAGCGAACTATGGTTACGTTACGTAAGAGGCGTCATAACTACATTCTCCCGCCGCCTGTCAGAATTTTGCCTGCGTGCAGACGTCTCCTATTTCCTTTGTTGCACGCGGAAAAGGAACGTCTGCGTAACGCCGTCGCTAATCGTGTTCCAGCGTCCTGCTGGGTTCCCAAGATCTTAGGAACACGCTGTGATAGGCTGACACACAGTGCGCATTGTTTGACTTAACGCTGATTAGTTGTTATCGAATGTGGTCTGATAATGTATGCGGTGATTTAAATGATTTATGTAAGCGGGGTTTTCTAACCAAAACAAATCAAAACATGTGCGATTGTGTGCTGTGTTTTTCGTCGATCGAAAAGCAGAGCGATCGAAATCTTGTGCGGGGACGCGGAAAATTTAACGTGTACGAGGAAATTATTTCTTTACAATTTACTGTGCATGACATATCACATCATATTTGTAAACAGTGTCTGAGAAAACTACAAAGGCGGCGTGGACTTCGCACCAGGCAGGCATTTCGGAGAAAGCCAGCCAAAGAAACTAAAATCTTTATTTAGCGTTAACAAACAGAGGTCAAGAAAATTTAAACACTTTAAAACTGCATCTGAAATCAAATCCTATCGGGAACACCCACAGAAGCATAAACGACAGGAAATGATTACTCAGTATGCATGTAACAAACCTGCTTCATGACCTCTAAATGGAAGACTTAGCGCGGCAAAAATGAGATTTACTCAGTCAAAAGTTAGAATGCTACATGCACTGTGTAGTGCTAGTAATCTTCGCGCGAGAGAGAAAAGAAGAAAACCTCTGTTCAAGCAGACTCTCAAGGTCACGTTTCGCCCGTATCACAAGCTTATGATTTTTTGTTTTGCCTGTCAACTCTTATTTCTAACCGGATATCATTTCACAATTTATGCGAAATAGAATACCCTGCCAGCGGGACGCTGGAACACGACTAGCGACGGCGTTACGCAGACGTCCCTCTTCCGCGTGCAACAAAGGAAATAGGAGACGTCTACACGCAGGCAAGTCAGAATTGAGCGTTTCAAGAGAACTTTTGTAAATAGATGTTTGTTCTCTAGTTACTTAGTTAGTTAGTTAGTTTGTTACCTAGTTAGTTAATTAGTTATCTGTACGACTAAATTTATATCATTGTAACTAAACACGTCCGTTGTTTAGAGTGTTTAATAAAGACCCTTTATTTTTCTTCAGTTTGGCCTAAGAATAAAGAGGGGCCTGGGACCTTGGACCCTTCCTCAAGACCCGCTAACCATCCTTGCACTAATGGTGTATTCAGGTTAGGGGTGACTATTGGGGTCCAAATTTTAACTTTTTTAGTTGTGTTGCAATAATATACGCCACACGGATATTGCGATAGTTTATCGGAGATAATATTGCAATAACTTTGCGAAAGTGTTAAGGAATATCTGTTTTTACTTAACGTCTTATACTTAAAGAAATAACTAAGAGGTGTTGGTCATAGAATACAGGTACCATGCGTTTCGAGAATCAAGACGCTAAACCATTCTAGGTGCAGTAGGGCGGTAGATGGTTTTTAGCTTCTTTTTTACCGTTGTTGTCACCTTAAGAATCAAAGATGGGTGAAGAAAGTTGCCTTTATTTTCCAAACAAGTCAAAATGTTAGAAGTATAGAAACTATCGATAGTTCGCTACACTATCGCGATTGTTATCGATGTTTCATTTTTGCTATCGTTCCATCGCTATATATCGCAGCGTTAATATTATCGCGATAGTTCGATGTATTGATACAGCCTTTATATTCAGGTATACTTTTGTTTCATTGTTTTTGTTTTCAGTTTATAGCTGTAAGACCCCAAAGGTAGCAGCACCCTGCTGTCTGTATTATTCTTTTTTTACGCTAGCTAGTTTTTTATGAGTGTACATGCCCTTCTATAGTGTGTTTCTCCAGAATCGCTGTGAGTGGTGTGGTTGTTTTCCATGTGCTTAGGTTTGCAGAAAATCCGGTTGAAAAGTAAATGGAATACGTCTTGTCGGATCGTTCCACCAAATCCAAAAGGACAGGAAATGCTGCTGGGAATTTCATTCGTTAATATATTTCTTTTAAGGAAACTGATACTGTTCCAGGCTTTGGCGTAGACTTTTCGGTGAAAGCGAATCCCAAATGGAAATACATGACTCAAATTAGTCGAGTTAGGGGACCGCATTTTCTTTGCGCAGGGACCATAAATGAAGGGAGAAAGCGTATATGTAAATAAAGATTCTTAATTTAAAAAAACGGACCAAGAAAACGAAGGTAATAAGGTGATTATCATATTGCTTTTAATTTCTTTCTGTAAAAAGCAAACAAAAAAACAGACAAAACAAACTAAAGAAATAGGCATTTGTCCAAACGTTTTTTTTTTGCTAACGTTAACACTCACAGATTTTCGAGCAAAAAAAGAGACTGTTTGCAGTGTACTCCCTTTCAAATTCTGTTATGCAGACATGGATTTTTCCACTTTTGAGATGTAATCTGGAGTCAATCTTTTACAAGGGTAATTTACAAGTGTAGCTATTGTTTTCAGACTCTAAAGTCTATGCTAATGGCTATACTTGTTAATTTACACTCGTAAATTTTCATTAAACTGACCCCTGGTGACCGACCATTCACAAACTCAAAAGTGCTGAGGTCGCTGGTTGCTGGGGTTGGGTTACAAAAAACATCTTAAGATTAAGGGAACTCGTAACTACTGATTTCAAAACAATAGGTTATTGTTCCAGAACAAAACTAAAGAGCCCTCTTATCTTAAGAAGGTTTAATGCAACCTAGCCCTGGTGTCTGTCTTGGAGACCTTCTGGATCCTGAACTGCTGTTACACTAAAGCGAAGACAAAATTAAATACGAGTAAAGTGACAAAATGTCTCGCGATTTTCTGCCGCAGATTTTACATTGCAGGTGAGAGGTTAAGGGAATACAACGACTGTTCCTTTCCTGTATTTTATTGCGACTTTTTCATCAACATATCCATTTTACAAATTACAAATTTCAATAGTCTACAAACAGCCTAACAATCAATTAAGTGATTAATTTCTTACAGCGGGGAAAAACAACTGACATTTTTACTTGTCAGTAGGATCGTTACGTTAAATTCTAATCCTTGCCTCCCTTATGACAAAAGTTTGGTCATTTTCTACTGCGCATGCTTTACATGATTATTCTCTCTTGCAGAAGTGAAAGCAAACTCGGCTGTTCTACGATTGTGATTGAATCATCACTTTATGACTTTGCTGTCCACGGCAACCCAGACGCAGCTTTATCGGACGAAGGATTTTCATGGGCTAAAGTTTGCAGCTAACCTTCAACATGCGCTATTTTTTCGAATTTTTCAAGTGAGCAGGGGCCCGTTTCTCGAAAGTCCCGATAATTAACGGGCCCGGTAAGCTGTCGCCGTTTGCATTAAAGATCGAGGTTTCAATAGTTTTGCATCTAGCATGATAAAACCATCACTTAGTGAAACAAAATGGAGTAGTCTGCTAGCTGGGACCCGCGGTCTTATTCTTTGTATTTCGATTTGAATTTTTGATTTTGGGCCCGAAAAGTTACCGGGACTTTCGAGAAACGGGCCCCAGGAAGCGGACGGGGAGCGCGCGCGGACATCCCCTTCGTCCATGTCTCGCGCTGAAACATGTTGATCATTCACCTGAAAGCTGTTGAACTACGGTTTTCTTTCAAATTATGTTTTTGCTTCTAGTGAACAAATAAAGTAGTCCCGTTATAAACTTTAAGTAAATTGTAGTGACGTTATCAGCTCCATGTAGTTTACAGGCACTTAATCAATGATTTAATAAATCAAAATTGACAGGAAATAAACTAGTCTCGATAACCATGAAAGCCGACGCCCGTTTTCCTTCGCTCCCACCAAGTTAGTTTCAGCTTGTTATGAGGAGAATACGATTGGGACTTCCTCAAGCGGCTGGAAATCGAGCCTAGAGATACACATGAAATCATCGTTTACAGTCAATGTTGATTCTACCAAGAAACGACAAACCAGCTAACGGTATGTTTATAGAATTATGTAATTTAGGCATTGAATTTTTTTCCTGTCTTCTGTTGCAACGGATGGCAAGGATGGACATGGATTGAAAGCTTAAACAGTTAAAACCAACATTTTTAAGTTTTGATGCTCTTCCTACAAAAATCGCCAAAAAATATTATGGTTAGTGCTCCCTGATAAAATTTGTGTGGAATCTTCTTTACATATATCTAAATGAGCATTTTGTGAGGCATTAAGTAATGATCTCAGCCAAGTATCCTCGTGACAAAGCAAGTGATAAATGATTGGATGTCATCTTACGTTTACACGCGCGGTATCCTTTGCCAAACTTTTTACTAATAAAGCGATACGCCATAAACAAGATCAAAAACAAGGCCAACACCAGACGTTAAAATCGCAATCGCGGGAGTCCACTTGTCAGCTGACTTGCTGTTACCCTGGCCGGTTGTTGCTGTTCCTGTATCTGCTGGTGCTACTCGAAAAATTAGAAATCCAGACTCAGTTAAAGAGTGGGTATTAAACAAATAAGCGAATGTTTGGATGATGCTCAATATACCAAGTCACTATATGCACTATTGTCTCGTTCTATTGTGTGAAGTCTATTGTGTTATTGTGTAAGGGATAAGGATCATTGTTGTGTTCTTTGTGACTTAACTCGAGACTTGCTATTCGCTAGGTATATCGTGCATATTGTGTATATTCGCTAGGTATATCGTAAATGTTTAACAGTACCGAGCCTTAATCTAGCTAGCTAGCCCGCGCCAAAGACAGAACTAAACTTCTAACAAGGGTTAGATTATTTACCAGTCAATTCCAAAACCTCCTACCTCCCGGGCATACCCCGGGCATTTTTCCGTACAGTGGGGAATTTGACCCAAAATGAGGCCCGACCTGTCAGGCATTGACTTTCGTGTCAAAATGTTGGTCAGCGTTTCGTTCAGCGGGTACATCACGTTCAAGGATTATTGACGTCATTGCTCCTATATTCACTGTTTTGTGGGAGCATTTGAGAGCCTTTGAAGCTACGTGCAAACGCACGCAACATTGTTGGAGCAACATTGTTGGCCAACAACTCCCAACATTGCGTCCGTTTGCACGTAGCTTGAAAGAGCCCAGTTAATGTGGGCTTTCTGAAATGAACAATGTTATTGGAATGAACAAATTTCCGTAAGACAGTTTTCCTAGACTTGAGATATTTCGGTTGTGTTTAGGAGGAAATTTAGATTTGAATAAACGGTTTGACGCATGGGGAAAATTTTTGACCATGAATAGTCGCTAATGGAGTGGGGGATTTGACACTTTTTGAAGCGCTAGCCGTTGGGTATTTGACCATCTAAACTGCCAACATACCGGGGGATTTAACCAAAACCTTTCAAAAAAAGTCAGATTCCCAGGGGCCTGCGCGGGGGCATGGGCAGTTTTGTTATTGACTGGCTGGTGCATTATGTCTGCGACCTGACGCAGGCTAACAGGGAGCTTGAAGCCTGGTTTCGATATGATCGCTACGATCGCTATATACGCTCGCTCTGATTGCTGCGATCGCTGAGAAATAAAAAGTTCAGCTATCGCAGTGATCATAGCGATCATACGGAAACCTGACTTTTCAGAGTTCGCAGCACCGACGATCGCTCAGATAGAACCACACTTTCATGTAGTTTAACATGTAAAATCCCTACCCTTCATGATCGATCTAATACCTGAATAAGGTACCCCTTTTTGAGCCCCCCGTATATGCCATTATAGAGAGTATCCCCCCGGGATTAGGCCTTTCCCAATTGTGCTCGTAAAATGCTGGAAAGTTGCTCACTGGAATGCCAAAAAGTTGCTACCTAAATTTCAAAAGTTGCCACCTAAATTTCTTGATATTTTTATATAAACGTTAATTAAAAGCTCTATTTTTCGCTCTTCACAATAATTACTAACATCGGTCAAGAAAGAAAATTAAAAAATTTCAAAAAATTTCAAAAAAATTAAAAAAAGAAATTAAAAACATTGAAGTTTTCTATGAAATCGTTGACTTTTTCGTGTTTGATAATATGTGCTTTAAACCGAGGGGCCACTAAACCTATATTTTGCTCAAAAGTTGCTCAGAAAGGCAAAATTTGCTCGAGGTTGCTAGAACCGCAAAAATTTGCTCCAAACGCCAAAAGTTGCCGAGCACAATCGGGAAAGGCCCACCACAGGTAACCCACGTTCTGGGATAGTACCACAGTACGGTTCCAGTAAAATTACAGTGTTTGTATAGGGCAAAAATACGATCCTAAAATTTCTAGAAAATACTGAATAAAGATCAAAAAAACTCACTCTGTAGTTAGTTGTTGTTGTCCTTAATGCTCTGGTGAATTGTGATTGGCTAGGAAGAACAATTCCCTTCTATCAAGTATTTTTCCAGCAGGGGAGGGTGGCTTTGGACAAATGGTGTATCGGTCCCCAGAAAGGTCACCCCAGGACTCCCGGGATGGATTTTTTTTTTGTACAGTGCTCAGGTCCTATTTTCTTGGCCGCGCGTTGATCTGGCCCGGGTACTTCGGTGAGCATGTTCTCGGTCTTTTTGGATTATATCCTTCGAGTTTGTCAAAGTCTGTGGGATTCGTTTCTCTATCTGGGAAAGCTTCATTGGTTTCTATACCTGCTGCTATCCTGGTTCTACGATCCTGGTATGTTTATTTTCCGTTGGAGTTCGAATTTCATGGAAAAGGTTATGTTCAAAGGGAACATGGCGGCGAAGATGGCATCTCGTTTCTCCTACCTTGTATATTATTTTTGTATATAGAGTGAATTTCAACAAACTATCACGAAACTTCGTTGGAGCATTAAGGACAACAACTAACTGCAGAGTAAGTTTCATTGATCTTTATTTAGTATTTTCTAGAAATTCTAGGAGCGTATTTTTACCCCATCCAAACACCGTAACTTTACCCCGGGGGGGACTCCGCATATGAAAGTGGTGGGGATGCTCGTCGTCTCGCTTAGGGGTGTAAATTTCGGATTTTGGTCTCACTTAGGGTGTTCTGGGCAAAACGCTATCATATTTAGCCGTGAAGGTCTCGTTTAGGGTTGCACGCGAAAGGGATAAAAAAAAAGCTTGGGCCACGCCCATACCGGTCTCCTTTAGGGGTTTAATTCAAAATTTCCGACGAGCATCCCCACCCCTTTGATATACTGAGTCCTCCACCTGCCCCCCCCCCCCCCCCCTGGAATTTTACTGGAACCATACCGTGGTACTGTCACAGAGCCTGGGTTACCTGTGGGCCTACCCGAGATTAATACACTATATTTTGTTAATTTGTGAAAATGTGTCTTTAGACTGTAGCACGATGCAACTCGTTGGTAACTACGGGTGTCAGTAGAACGCGGGGTCGGGGGTCTGTCTTCTTTTTCAAGAATGCTTTTTTAGGGTTAGGGTTAGGGTTCGGGTTGACACTAACTCTAACTGCCCTAACATAGCCCTAATCCTAACCCTAAAACAGTATTCTTTAAAAAAAAAATAGATAGACCCCAACCTCTGCCCCGGCCGCGACCCCGCGTTTTACTGATACCCGGTAATTACTTTTGAATTGCCATAACAGTCCAGCGACTCAGGACTCAGGGTGGTTCTGTTTTCTTCCTCTGTTTCGTATTATTTGAAAAGCGATAAGATCTGGCTACTAGTTTTAGATTTGGTTGGCAATTCAGAGGCGGATCCAGGGGAAGAGCCCGGGGGCCCTGGGGCTCTCCGTTAGTTTTGGACCAAACGGAGGCCTGAAAGGTCGAAAAAAAAAAATTAAGATCCCCCCCATTATCTAAGGATCTGGATGACCGCCCCCCCCCCCCCCCCCCCTTATCTGAAGGTCTGGATCCGCCACTGCAATTAGTCTCATTGCAACACTATACTTAGTGACCACCCCTTAACATCACTGACCTGTTGAACTTGAGTTTGTGTTATTTTGTGACGATGGTGTCGAGAAATCTGCAAATAAAGTTGGTAAAGGGGAAACATCATCAACATATTACTTTCATCGATACAAAAAAATGAAATTTCAAATGAAAAGAGAGACAACTACGATTACTAATACAGGTAAACATATGCGTTACGGTGTTGGTTCTTATATATATGCGGGTGTTTAATGTAGTTGACATTACAACGTCCCTTTTTCTTTTTTTTTCTGTCAATTTTATCCTTTGCGTTTGTATGACTCTTGTGTACCTCTTTGAAATTTACAGATTCATATTGATATCATATCGGGGAGATAAAAACAGAAAACGCAAGATTCCATGCACTGATTCAAATCGATTTATGCTGCTTTGATCAAAACACTCTCAGTTTCAAGAATACTTTTAACTATAAGGAAAGATGTTATTAGAAGGTGTAATTTCCTTTATTCCTCTTGTACTCTTTACGTGCAATTCATTTTAACAGCCGGAAAATGATTTTGGAAATGAATAGGGAAATTTGTAAAGATGGAATACGTCAGCACAGAAATGAATTGTAGGCAAATGTCTGTAATCGTGCATCCTTCTGCTAATAAGCTAGCTTGATTCAAGCGTTCACTTAATGCAACTTTTAGACTGAGCCTCTCAATAATTTCCCCACAGTGATTTGTGTCTGCAAAATCGTTTCCAATCAAAGATTTACTCGTATCGATTGCATTTGGATGAGTTCATGTAGTGAGGATGTGAATGATAAACAAGTGTCTGGCAAACCCTCCAATTGCTTGTACACTGTTATTCGCCCCTCAAAACGTAAATCCACGCTTACCGAGTGTCTTTCGTCCATAATTTTGGTCAAACTGGATGTTTTCTCTTTCGTGGTCAGAGTTTATTACGCTTGTTTAAAAGAACAAAACAAGACAAAGAAATGTAAATTGCATTTTTTAATAGCTTCAAAAAAGCTGCTTCACAGAATGTCACTGAACAGACGAAACAGAAAAGAGTAGAAGTGTAAAAGTGCAGTGAATGTCACAAAATCAGCCCAAGCGGTCCCTTCGGGCATTTAGCAACTTAAGAGTTTATTACATTTAGGACAAGATATTATTACATTTAGGACTTTATTACATTTAGGGTCGTTTATTACATTTAGGCCTTCTACACACGTACACCTGTAATAAGATTACGGCTATTGCTAGCGGGTGGTCATTGCTGTTATCTTCTGCATGTTGTCGCACATCGTACTGGACAAGGTAAAGTAAGGCGCGGTCATCGAACGTCAAGCTCATTGCTTCATAGACTTCTGGAAGTCTAGAGAGGTGTAACCTCCACCCTCAAATTTCCGTCAGATCTGCTACCAGGGCCACAAGATAACTGCGGAAACGCAATAGTGCATTTTAAAAAAAATCTTGCTCAGCCTTGGTCCAGGCAACATGCTATTATGGCTTATTCCTCCGTATATGGCTACTGAATCGTAGACTATCCTCGCTTTAGTGGTCTCTTTGTCTTCTCTCACTACATGAAAATGAGGTAGGTACCAACTGGATGTAACCCGGAAGTAACCCTTGGATTCATTCTTTCATACCTTGGCTTCTATCACCAGGCAGTATTTCTCAGCAACCTCCAGCTTTGGCTGAAGGTGTTTCTCAAGAGATAAGTCGGTCTTCAGCGGTCTTTATGTTTGACACAACGGCGTATCATCGTCCTTCCATCGAATTGTCACTTCACAGCCCCTCGGCATAACGCTTTGATTGGGCCTCTTTGGGCACAGCAAGCACCTCCTCCGCTGTCAAGCGCTTGTTTTGATCAGCAATACCCTCAACGTCTTCGTCCCACATCTTTTGCATTAGCTCATCGGCCCTCATTTCTAGAGTAAAGGTCGCATGGTATATGTGTAAACATTGCAAGCCACATGACATTCGTTTGCTTTATCCGAGACATTTCCAACTATTGCCTACGCGAGGGGTTTTTACTCTTACAGGCTCCCCCAGAAGTCCTTTGCGATATTTAAGTGGTAAACTGAGTTCCTCATAATAATCACTTCTCAATCAACTTCTACATGTTGCACTGGCTTTATGATCTCCAGGTCGCGATTATGATTTAATTTCTTGCATTGACGGACCAATCAATTGCTTTCATTTCACAAATTTCCACAAAAAATAATTGCTTCTTGTTGCTAAAATTCATACCCTCACGGCTGGCGGACAGTTACAGTTTTGATATCCGTTACATTCGACTTCGCTCGAAAAGCAGCAACACAGAGTGCGTACAAACCCAGTATATCAGCGATCTCTTCTTGAGGAAGGACGACCCAGACCCACCATCAGTATGGTGGGTATCATCTGCAGCGCTGCCCTTTCAGGGCGTGGTACACTTAACGGTTCAAGTCTTCAGAACCTCAACAGCGCGTGTGATTAGTTGGTACTTCAGCTGATGACCAGCTGATGACGTCTCCCCTGTGGCTTCTTGGGAGGATTGGAATGTCTCAGCCGACGATGTCCTCTACTGTGGCATCTAAAGCACAAACCCAACTTCTCTTATAATTACCATCGTTTACTTGCAGTTGATTCTTCCCGGTTTCATACAATGTCAGTAAATGTTTTTCTTAGCTCACAAAACATTACGTGAGTCTTCGCATGTTCTTTCTCATGAGCCACTTCGATTTGTTTGAACTTGACTTGGATTTCTCTTGTTCAGGATTCTCTATATTACTAGAGCAACCAAAGGCTATCACTTCGACTTGACTCTCGGTTTCAGCCACTCATCTAGGTCGCTAAGGTCAACTTATTTGGGCTGTAGCTTTAACTTTCGCCTGCTTCACCTTACTGCAATTTTTGGAGGTAGCGTCGTAACAATCCCCAGCATATTAGTTGCTGGTCTAAACCCTGCTCCATGAATGTTCTCACAATGTTGCGCGAGTTGTCAAGTTGTTTTCATCCTGATCTGCTGATATCTCCAGGAACTTATTGATCAGTGACTTTAAATTAGAGCTGGGTTTCCAAATCGTTCAGTCAGCTTTTCATACTATTGCACAAGAGACTTTTATTTTAAACGTTCAGGGGCTAACAAATTTCGCGGCACGCCATATGTATCTATTACGATAACGCTAGAAACGTAGCAACTTTGTAACCCGCCTTGACATAATTTGCCGCAAAATTCAATTCCACTCTTTCGATATAACTTGCAATATCTTCTTTACCGTCCACATACTCTCCAACTAGACCTACGTCAAGGTCGTCAAAATTGTGATATTCTCGTCTTAAACAGCAACACGAAACGAACCATTTGCCAGTCATTATTTTAATGCAACTGCCCATGTGCAAAACCTGTAATACTGATTACTCAACCCAGATGCTGGATTCTGGTTGCACTACTGTATCATGTGAAACGATTATGCAGATAAAGGAGGGTTTTACGATTCGCCGTCCCCTGCATGGGTATCGCGACAGAGTTGCTGTCTGGCACCTGGTAATAAATAGCCGCAAGAGTAGAAATTTCATCTATTAGACCACTACATGAGAAATTTCTGCAATTTGATTGGCTTAGAGCAGTGGTATTTCAGCTTTATTTGAAATACCTACATGTGAAAATTACAAAACTTTTGCGGGTAGTAGTATAAACAAATATTGGCATGATTTGTACGACATATTTGGCATAAAAGACACCGTTATGACGACATCATAATGGGATTTTATGGCAAGGCATTTAATAATGGTTTGCAGGCCAAGGAGGCAGGTTCCAAGCCTATCGTATTTCCAGCCAATCAGAATTTAGGGCGTTCCGGACTATATCATTCTTAGGGGCGCCTTTCCATGTGCTCGCCCCCTTTCGATCGCTCACCATCACGTTGTTCACATCGCTGGTTTGAACCAATTTTCAGCATTTTCCACTACCCCCTCCTTCCGCCTACCTGCGAATTAATTCCTAGTGTGTTTCTCTTTCTTGTCTTAGTGGGTGGCGGTTTTTTCCCCCACCTTTGCTGAAGAGATATTTAGTTTATTATATATTGGCAGATCTTGAAAATAAAGTTCGTCACCTTTGGTGGCCAAATTTTCTCCAACCAAATCCGACTCTGTGTTTATCTCCTCAGCAAACAAGTGCGCCGCCACGCAGAGCTCTTGGTCACGCAATGCCAGGTTTTCAGTTTCCTTTTTACCAAAAAATGGCTTGATATAAAATACCACTCATGATATTTCAAAAATATCTCAAATTTCACTCGCCTAAAGGCTCGAGAAATTACCTATAACAATTTCGAAATATCACTTGTGGTATTTATGCCAAAGATCACTACAAATTATGCTATTACCTATACTAATTTACGCTATAATTATTTCAAAAACAGAAGTAAACTTTACCCTCCTATTGCGCTATCCGTTTAAAAGGAAATTTCAAGTGCACGTATTTATGGAATTCGCTGTCTCCCTGATTCGGTAGAGTACGACTTTTCCTACCCTATTCACAGACCTGAAGGCGGATGACTTAAAACAATAGCAACAACGAAAATATCAAAAACTCATACACGAACATATCATTTCAGACCCTGTATCCAAACAGCGCAAAACCTTTGCCTGTTTCAGACCCAAACGGTTTTAAACAATTCGCTTACAAAGGAGGTACCCTCTCACGGGAAAAAATGGGCTGTGACGTCATGGTTTGCTGGTTCATTTTGATAATATTGCCAAATATGTCCTTATTCTCATTGGAACTCAGCTTAAGTTAAGAAATCACTTGCAAATGACAAAATCACTGCTTCATGTCAAACACATTAATTGTCCCCTAAACATTATATGAAAAGTTACAGATAAAAAAAAAAAAAAAAAAAGACTTTTGAAAAACTTTTAGGCTATTTGAGTTTTTAAAAACCTCAGTGTTAAAGTAGTAAAAGAACTATTCAAGGAATTTTTATATTTAATCTAGCTGACAAAAGTAGGAAAACGGCAAACGCCCAACAGGAACCACAAAAGTACGCTCTTTGTTCGAGTTTTTATAAGTTTGCTACCGACCGTTGTACTGCAAGGATCAAAGGGTTAACAGTATAACTGCTACCCGGACTGATTTAATGCTTATTCAAGGACAGTTAAGAAATAGTCGCCATAGAAGTAAGTGAACTGTATGTTACCTTGGTTTTGTTAATTTAGTCCGTTCTTTCGTTGCCTTTTAAACAGAGTTGAAGTAGCTTAAATTGAGCTGGTTTCCTTCAAGAACCACGTGATGTCACTTGTATCAACGTTTAGCTTTTATCGGCATTTATTCCTCTTTTTCTAGTTTCATTTATCAATTATTTGATTACACTTATTGAATAGAACATATTTGCACAATTTGATTTTAGATCGAATAAAATTACTGTTATAAAATTGCGAGTTATTCTTCGGATTGGATTCTCCGTTTTCTAATGAGACACGATTCAGTTGCAATCAGTTTCAACCCTTCAAGCTTGTCCTCACATGACATGACTCCTTTTGCATTTGCTGTGTTACTGTTTTGAGCCCGGGGGTGGGGGGAGGGGGGTTGGTGTGTACTTCCTTATAAGAGGCTAATGGGGATGTGCCGCTGGATGGGGTCGCATTGTCACGGCTGGATTGACTATAACGGGGTCGCACATTTTCGGAGTTTTTGGGGTAAGACAGTTCTCCATATTTATGGTTATCAAACGTACACAATGTTTGTACTGCAGATGAACAGTAAAGTGTTCTTCATTCAATCTAAAAAATGGGTCAATTCATAAAAATAGAAAGCGACTAAGTTGGGATCGCGAGAATTACACATTTGCCACACAAGTTACACATTTACACAAGTACCGTAACCCCCTCCCACCCAAGCCCCCGTGGGTATTGAGCGGTTATTTTTATGTTTCACTCAATTTGGTGGCGTTTTCCACTTTTTAAATTTGATAAATTTCGTGACACAAGACCTTTAGATATCACAGGAGTATCAGTACCTTCTTCTGGAGGAGGAAACACTTTCAACTGGATAATTGAAGACTTGGCAGAGCTGATGGGGTAGTCATTCTCGCAGAGCCACTGACATTTATACTTTCCCTCGTCTGCTTCAGTAACGTTTACTATGGTGAGAATAAAATCTGTTTTGCATCTGGTGTTGGTTTTCCTTTCTTGTATATCATACTTTTCGGCACCAGATTTTAATTCCCCTGAGCTGTTGTTAAAATACCACTGTAAAGAATTGTCCCAACAGTCGCTTGGCCTAACAAATGCTAAGCACTTTAAACTGACATTGGAGTAGGCTGTCACCGAAACCGTGGGAGAAGATCTCTGCGGAGCTTTAGGCAAGAAACCTGTATTAGATGATAAGAAGATATGATGAGCAAATATTATTTTAAAATGGTTACCATTTTTTCGTGCAACCGTAAGGGGTAACATTTTTACTCTTACCCCCCGCTCCTGAGTATTTGTGACAATATATGGGGCATCACAAGGCTTTGGAGTTATTACGTGTTGATTTTGTATATCCCACTGGTTCCCTCTTTTGCGACTTGTCTCGTCACGCCGTCTTTAGAGACGCTCTAATGATCGGTTGATCGGATGAACCCCACTTCTCTTACCTTCCACCAATATGGCCTGTGCTACTAAGTGTTGATTTCAATAGCTATTCGGCGTCTCGTTTTCTCTTTTTAACAATCACATGACACTTTACATTGGAATCTCGATATAACGAACAGCTGAACGAAGACCCAAAGCACTGGCAAAATATGCTCGCCATAGAGAGGTTTTGTTATATCGAGGTTCCTTTTATTTATTGTACAGTCAAACCCCGCTCCAGTCTGGAAACCCTCTCAATACAGACATCTCATTGTTACGGACAGTTTGTTTTGTCCCTGGGGAAAGAAAGCCTTTACATTTTCCACCCGCTTAATAAGGTCACCCCGTTAATACGGACTCTTTCTCAGTACGGCCCGTTCAGTGTTGGGATTTACAGGGTTTGACCGTATTATTTCTGGGGAGGAGAGTATCGCTTATTATTAAAAATTGAATCATTGGATAATGCAGTTCTAATATTTAATATTTAAATATTTAATTCCGTTTAAATCAAGAGAGAATGAGCTGTCTCTCTTAGTCTTAATGGGATACTTTCCATTGCTACAAGGGAAACATGGTATTATGTTTTTTATGAACCTGCTTCAAAGGAGGTAGTTTTGCGCATCCGTGGGCAGTGTTAAAAATATGAAATTAAATGACTCACAGCGATAATTCAGGTCAATATACCCTGATTCTTTACTTGACCAGCCGGTAATGTTGTTCATTCCAGTGCATTTATAAGCCCCTGCATGTTTTTCTTGGGTATTAGGATTATGGAGAAGGGAAGATAAGGTATCCTTTCCAACCAGCTGCTCTGAGATGTAAAAACCTTCAGATCCGTTGATGATTTGTTTGTTATTTGGATTGGACCAAACTAGACGAGGACGAGGCCATCCCTTGAAGGTACACTCCAGTTTCATTTGTTTTGTGTCAGGATAAAAGTCAACGGGAGAACTTGTCTTAGATACTCTCTTAACTGGAACTGAGAAGGAATTCTTCGTCTTAATTTCAAAGCTCATAAGTCATGCACCCAGTCATTTAAACTAGGGAGCTTAAGTGACCAACTCGAAAGCCTAAGCTCATTTGGCCACTGCGTACATTTCACCTTTGATCAGGATTTATGTAATTTGCTGGTCTTCTTCTTCTTGTTTTTGTAATATATTTGTAATCTTTATAGCAACCTCTTAAATTAGTGCAAAAAAATATCAAAATCTGAAATGTGAAAATCTTAACCACCACGACGACAACGTAAAAAAACAATTGACAACTCCAGAAAATACCATAACATACCATAATGCTCTTTGTTTGTCACCCCAAAATTTTGCATGAGCATTGTTTTCAGTTTCTCTTGGGGCCATTTTAACTCCCAAGAAAAACTCAGAAGACAATGCTTATGTAAAATTTTGGGGTGACAAACAAAGAGCATTATGGTATGTTATGGCATTTTCTGGAGTGGTCAATTGGTTTTAACCATTGTCGGAGACCCAGGGGCAGTCAGTCGGATCGGGAGAAAAGGCGGGACGAAAGTTTTCAAGTACGGGCGAAAGAGCCCCTGGGTACCGACCCTCACCGAACTATTTCCAAGAATTCAAGCAGATCCCGGCTCCTGATTGGGCACAAAAATTCTTTGTATTACTGTGCCCAATCGGCGAACAGTTTCTCCTGGGTTCTTTTCGTGAGTTTGTACACGACGGCTATTGTCTCGATCAGAGCTTGTCTGGCTCAAGCACCAAAGAAATGCACGCAGTCAGGAGACTTTCAGTTTTATATAAAATCCCCATCTGATTACTGCCCGAAAACAAAAGACACCTTTCCAAAAATACAAGCTTGAGCTTACAACAGGTATTCACGCTTGCATCGGTCACGTCTTGCGTAAATATTAGGGAGTTTTTAAAAGATACCACGACAGCTGAAAGCCACAAAAACGTCGCATGGAGAAGTGAATTCACATTTTTTATAGTCTCTATAGTGATTATTCCAACCCGATTACTTTGTCAAATGCAAGCAAACTCTTCTGGAGCTGAATTTCTATTAAACATATCCAAGTTCATGAAGAGAATGAACTTTGTCATTGCTTGTTTACGTCATTCACAAAACGTGTAATTCGGCATTTTCACGGGTAGTCGAGCAGTTGACGGCTAAGTAATGTACAAAAAAGCGTGATGCACGTGCGAAGTTATTGTTTTGCCTTGTGAAACTATTACTTCTTAAACTTCCTATTATTTACGATACGTCAAAAACAGAATATTCTCGGGGCAAATTGAATTGCCCCTGCTGATAGCATCCCAAACGTTTTTTCGACTTATCGGTGCTTCCTTCGTTTCTGGCTAAGAAAGTAGAAAATAATTTAAGGTTCCCTTGCACGCACAAGCTTAGTGAACGAACCGGGCAAGTGTAGCGAGAAAATAGCCGTCGTGTATGAACTCACGAAAAGAACTCAGGAGAAACTGTTTGCCGATTGGGCACAAAAATACAAAGCATTTTTTGTGCCCAATCAGGAGCCGGCATCCGCTTGAATTTTTGGAAGTAGTTTGGTGTGAGTCGGTACCCAGGGGCTGGCTCTTTTACCCGTGCTTGTAAACTTTCTTCCCGCCTTTTCCGACCCGACTGACTGCCCCTGGGTCTCCGAGGATGAGTTTTAAAATGAAAACAACAGTTGCTGAACGTGCATCAAGCTTCTTAGTACATTTCTTTGACGTTCACTGCACGACTATGAAGTGAAACCTCCTAATGCGACGTTTTATAGAGAAAGTGAACATATGACGACGAATTCTCCTTTATCCTTCTGAACCTGTATATAGTCCTTAAGAATTCAACTCCAAGAGAAATCGCCTACATTTGAAAAATTAAGCAGCTCCAAATAGACGCGATAACATTTGAAATGAGGCAAATTTAATCTTTTAGCGTCATTTTTTACTGCCGTCGTCGTCGTTGCTTAGCTCACGATTTTTAAGATAAATACAGTCCTCTCTCTTACCGACACCTTCCAATCAACCATGTTTTACTCCATGCCTTGTTCGTTTTAAATAGACCCTTCGCAGTAAGTCACTTTTGTGGCACAAACCTGCCATTCTGGAGAGCGAGGCCCCACCCACGAAGTCAAGCCAAACAAAAAGCTAACATCATTTGAAATGATTCCTTTGTTTGTTGTTTGTCATGTCCCTTTGCTTTTCTTGCCCTCCAGCATGGCATGGCAACTAGAGTTTAGCGGGCGAACCATGTTCAAGTGAGGTGATTTAGCTGGCTATAACTTCAACCGTTTTTACGCTCAATCCAACCGTAAAAATTGCCTTAGCTGAGCTTGAATCTGCCTAAACCTGTTACGAGGCCCTCATGGGATTCGTCACGGATTAAATCCATTTAAAAATAAGATAAAAAAAGTAATTCAACATAATACAAAAGAACATACTTACTGGCATATTTTATTGAAAAACATTCACGTGACAGATTTTTATCCTTTGAATTGTTTTGGTGTAAGAATAGACCGTTCTTGGCACTGAGGTTTCTTTCAAGGTCCTGCCAGGTCATGTCTTGTACTTTTCCCCCATTCTTAATCGAGCAGTTAAAAGTCACTTTAGAGTCTTTCGGCGTTACTGTACGGGTTTTTGTCTCCAAAGGAGGTTGACATTTCTGTGCACTTATTTCACAGTCTAGGATCCCTGTGGGTGACGCATCTATCGCGTAAAAAAGGAAAGAATAAAAAGAGAAATTATTCATTTCATCAAACATTCGCAATTTCGGTTAATGGGAAACTGCCCACCTACCCCTCCCCAAAGCCATCATTTTTCCCAAAGCGAGAACTAAGTGTTAATGTTAGCTTAGGGGAGGGGTAGGTGGGCAGTTTCCTAGAAACCTGAATTGATCCAAACATTCATTAACCCTTTAGTCCCAATAGTGACCAAGATCAATTTTCTCCTAACAATATCCATACATTGTCAACAGATAAGTTATGACAATTAATAAAATGATCACCCAAGTAAAAATGTCTTGATCTTTTATCAAATTCTCTCAACTCATTCTTTAAGGAAATGTATGGAGCTCAGTTTCAAGAATTTGTAAGTGGATACTGGAGCTTAAAGGGTTATTTACTAACACAAACCTCCACAGGAACTCTTGACAAACCTACTACAGGGTCACCCAACGACGGTTTCCTCCTAAATACATTGAAAACATTTTTTAGGCTATCCAGAGTACTTTTACATCTCTAGAAATGCATTTTCACTGGTGCTATAAAATTGGGCTTTGCATTTAATATCCGTTTTAGTCAAGGCAAGAATTCACGAAACAACATGGAATTAGCTTCTGGATTTAAAAAAAAATTATTTTCGCCTATGAACGCTCCACGGAAAAATCGCGAACCATCGCAGTCCTTTCAGTGATCGCATATAATGTACATGTAGCCGAATTTTTGAAAACGTTCCTCAAAAAGGCCCAGAATATCCGCAGCGATGAGAATTTTCATAGGAGACTTGCCGTCTTGGTTGGTCTCATCGTCAAGCTAAGACCCTGAGCTAACTATATATTACTTACTGATCACTTTGTCGCTATAATATATATAATTTGTATATATGTTTTGATGTAGATTAGGTTAGTTTAATTCTTAAACACACGACCCCACAAGCTTTTATAGCTTTAAAAATTATCGTGTTTAATTAAAGATTATGTATATATGTATGAAACAGGTGTTGTGAACGTAGCAAAAAAATAAGAGAAGAGGATAGGTGAATAATCCGAGTGAGGATTGGGATTTGGTGTACCAAACTCTCTCGGCCAACCGCTCCAGCACGATGTTCGATATGTCTGAGAGCGACTTGTTCCAGCACTGTGCAGTTTATACTATGCCGGATACTCCATTTTTATATATTCCTATCCGGTATAGTGACGACAGAACCTTGCCCTTTTTCCTCACTAACAAAGTCTCCGTTGCAGTTCCCACCGAAATCATCAATGACTTCCTTGTTAAATGATGTTGAATGAGGTGGATATAGGAAGTAGATATTTTTTTGACTTGCCATACAAATTGTATCGTTTATATTTGTTTTGTTTTTCTGATCATTTTTAACGAATTGCAGCTGAATTGAGCTTAACATGCAACGAACAATGCCACGTCGAGGCTGTAAGATTACATTCTTCATACGTGCCTACATTTTAGCGCGTTGGGAAGTTAATTAGTACAACCGGTTCCCCAAAAGAAAACAAACTAACAAATCAAGAAAGAAGCAAAATACAACCACAAAAATAATAATAATAAAACAGAAACCAAACAAATAACTAAAACAAAAAACAGTGAATGACCTTGCGGAATACAATCAGCTACATAGTATATAGTGATTTTGTTAGCGAGAAATTTATTGCCGATCGAATTTTCCTGTCATTTAGGATGTCAATCGCCCGTGAATCTTTCTTTCTTTCCTATTAACCGGAGCCCCTGTTTATATAAATGCCTCAAAAATACAAAAACAAAACGGGCAGCTAATAGCCACAACCCGATTTAACCCGATAAAATTCTGAAAGCAAACTGGTCAACTCTCCCCTTTTTGGAAGAAGATTCGATAAATATAAAGATTTATCCTTTCCTGAAAGAATTCGGAATTCGTAAATTATTTAGTCCAAATATTAGGAGATTGACGATTTGCAGGAAAATTTTTTGGTCCCTTTTGTTTATAATCGATTCTTGTTACTGGACAGGTCGTTTTCAGTTAGCTCTATACGTGCAAATGCAAGAAAAAATAATTAGAAAATGAGTCATTTTTCTGTTTACTTTTGTGACGTCAACAGTCGATGTTCACTTTACAAACACAGACCCGTTTATCACCCTTTGTGTCCTTCTTCGACAGCTGAAAAATAACCCGCCTTGTTTTCTTCTTGATGCTTGCTGGGGAGCTTACATTAAGTTTTATTGAAGCTTTTGAAAACATTAGTGACATAACGTAGAGACGTCCTGCCTCTTGTTACTTGTGAAACAAAGACCGAAAGCGACGCTAAATAGGGAATATTTTTTTTCCGGTCTACTAGTGCTGATACACATATAGCGAGAAAAGGAAATTTATTTCTGAAAGAAATAAATGGTTTTATGCTTGATGTGACTGATTAATGTGTCGTTTCTCCAGTTACTGGGGAGGGGGCGTTCCTGCCATCCGGGACATTATATATTGTGTTTTTAAGACATAAAAGCGAGGCACAAGGCCTCTCTGCTCACTGCAACAAGACGGTGGGCAGGTTTGGATGCAGGATGCTGGTGATTTATCAGTCTCCTTTGATCTTCTTGGGTTTTATCTACCGTGCATCACCTCTTCTTTGAGATAAGTACTAGATTATTGCCAGATGGCTTACCGCTTACTCTCGGTGCTGTATTGATGTGCACAGATCTGAGATGATGTCCGTCCACACGATCATCTTGTTGATTGCACGAATTGATACACGTTACGGTCGTTTATGCTAATATAAAATCGAATTCTTCGTTCAATCGGCCAGTTAATTGTTGGCAGTTACACTAGCGTGTATGCTATTCCGTTCGTTGTTCATACTTCGTTGTACCTCGTGTTCCTACTTCAGCTAGTTGTATCGCTGGTGCCAACTAGCGCAAAATATCACTCGATCGATATTTAATTTGAAATATTTGTTTATACCAGCCCAGTAATGGATCCCTTTATTCATAATCTTAGCTGTGTTATGATATGTAAAGGCACTTTATTTTATTGATAGCGGAGCTCTCGCGCGCGAAGCGCGCGCAGCGGAGCACCGTGGGTAAGAAAATTTGGTAAACTATCCATCCGAGAAAATTTGGTTATGACGTAGTTCAATTTTTTAAAAATGCATATGAAATAGGTCGTGGTCATGAGCCGCATTTTTAAAATGTTGATTTCGAACTGACCTCGGACACGAAAATTCAACCGGCTTTTACATTTACATGCAGGGAAAGCAATCGCTTTTGACTTTTCTCACTGTCACGCGTTGAACACGCTTTACGTCCAATTTTTACTTTCTGATTGGTCAAAATTTGACAGGTGAGTTCATGCGGAAAATTTATGCAGCGTCTGAAAACTTGCTTCAATACTGGAGCTGGAGCTGACAGAGTTTTGTGTCATCTTGTGATGTTTTAATCTGTCTTTTTCTACTTGGTGTACAAAATGAAATACAGCTGCTATCAAGATTGTTCTGTAATTCATTGCTGGTTTGTTTATTGCGCGTTTTGTTGACAAATGCAACGCTTGTCAAAGTCATTGGAAATCCGATTTCGGATGGCATCGTTTTCTAAAATGAGCTTACTCACTTGCCCTTGCTTGAGGCGTAAGAGGGTTGAAAAGTCTCAAGCGATTGTGGAACACTTGATGACCTTCAGAAGCAGCATCTCGACTGGTAAGCCTGAGCGATTATTGTCTATGTTTTTTTTTTTCGGTTTCCTAAAGTTTATACGGCTTAAGTTTATACACGAGCTGCACGAGCAATGATATAACCTACAATAGTATCAGGTGTAAAAGCCTTTAGACAGTTTTTGATCGCAAATTCAAAGAAAAGGTTCCGAAGATTATTTAGTTATGATTTTGGCTGTAAACAGAAGGCTCTAAGCGATTTTCTTGCCTCGAGTTCATCTTGAACAAGACGCTACAGAGCGTACACTTCGGCGTCGTGGTCGTGGAACTAATTAATTGTAAATGCGTAGGAATAGTAAGAAATCAAATATGGTAAGAGTAAGGTGTTAATTTGTGAAATTATGGGATTTGTCAGGTTATTCTGAAAAGAGCAACACCCAAGAGGGCTACTTGCCAAAAACTAGGATTTCGGGGCAAATTGTCTCCGAGATATTAGGGAACTTAAGAACCACGACGACGACTTTGTCGACGACGACCGGAAGTGAGATACCGTGCACTGCACAAGCGCGATTAGCAAATTTCGTCGTCGTGGTGTCGTCGACGACGCCAAACACAGTGGAATCACGTCGTCCTGCAATCCACAAGCTTCGGCAGGTATAACTCCGTGTTTTCAAGCGATTTTTCAAGGGCTTTGTATTTTTTTTATACTCGTAAATCCAGGTATCCTTTCTTTTTTCTCCTAACAAGCGATGTTGATTGAAAATTCGACTGATGAATTGTGTTTACTTCGAAGACAACTGGGCTGTGGAGGGTGACCGAGCGAACTCGTAAGTGATAAATTTAGTTGTACGTATTTAGGAAAGGCAAATCATATATCTTATATATAGAGGAAATGAACTTTATATGGAAAACAGCTATCGCATCGGAATGTCTCTTTTTCCAAATCTAAACTCTGACAGACACTCGGACTCGGTCGTCTCATTCAGGTTGAAAGTTGAATAATCTTCGTACGGAAATCAGAGATTTTTCCATTCGAAAAGGTCAAACAATACTAAAAATTTCTTCATCGTCAATGAAACTAGACGTACGGCTTATAAAATAAGATCTTGCATCGTTTTAAAAGACGCCTTTGCGAAAAAAAACTTTGTTGCGAACGAACATCACAGTTCTACTACTTCTACTTGTTTGTTTACATTC
The DNA here is from genome assembly GCF_958299795.1 of Porites lutea. Lineage (NCBI taxonomy): Eukaryota > Metazoa > Cnidaria > Anthozoa > Scleractinia > Poritidae > Porites > Porites lutea. The sequence goes on along the minus strand of NC_133203.1, from coordinate 34,720,630 downwards.
AGTGTCGTCGTTGTCAACCTACCGATCGACTGCATCTTAAGTTTCCTTTTTCCCGCCGAAACTGACGTTCTCGTTCCAGTCCTTTCCTAGTCAACAGACGTCGTCGTCGTGAACTTCGTCGTGGTTCTTAAGTTCGCTATTAGCCCAGTTATGCTCTGTAACTCCATACAAATCCTTCTAAAAAAACAATTCTCTATTTTTCTTAGTCACATCAGGCTTCAAAAACAGCATAGCAGTCTCATGTACTGAATAAAGATATGTAAGGCATGGGTAAGGAGTCAATTACATTGAGCATGGAAGTAACTAAAAATCAAAGTCACGAGTTCGAATGTTTTGAGGATAATTATTCACTGACTATCAGCACGCAGGGATGTCGGGTAAACACAAGGAAGTTGTTAAAGCTCTGTAAAGATAGCCTTTACAGAGCTTTAAAACACAGCATCTGCCAACACAAACTTGACTTGAACTTTGAGTAAAACTAAACAGCCTCTACCAATAATAACAAACTGTCACTTGAACTTCGGATATCTTGCGGCTTCCGCGAACTTGTAAACACAGAACCTGAAAATCGACCTTCGTCACACTTGACTAAACACAGCAGTCCAGCTCGTGGGAAAAAACTTAGATCGTCAAAAGAACTCGCTTGGAACTTGTATACCGTTTGACATAAGGTTCTAGAAAATACCAAACAGGCGAGTAGTAGTAGCTTTTCGACATATTTTAATATATAGATTTAGCCACAGCTAAAAGCGAAGCTCCCATTGATAAATTTATAACTTAAATCAAACAATAATTTTGTCTTCCACAAATCAGGTAACTTAAGGGCACATTCATGTGACTTTTGAGGGAAAAGCTAAGTGATTTTGGAGTAAAACAAATCTTGTATCGAGTTGATATAGCCTTATACGTACACCCAAAAAATAGTCTTCGGTCACATTTAACAGCAATAATGGCTCTTGAACACAGTCCATAAGGCGTGGAAAACAAATTCTTGGAAAACAAATCAGGCCCAATTTTTTGCGTTCGACAAGTTTACAAATTCTTGCCAATAAATCTTGGTGCGTGCAAACCATTCTTTTATTTATTTTTTTTATACACCACATCTGAGGAGAAGGAGTACTATGAGGCGCTTATCATACAGACCTCGTACAAAATGCAGTATTTCACAATTTTTCAAGACAAATTGCATTCATTCAATACTCAGGACCATCGAAGCACGCGTGGACTTTTAATTAGCGAAACCGTTCAAAAAATGTCCAAAATTACCTATACGGCCAGCTGGTTCTAACTTTTGACAAGCGCCAAATTTGCGAAGAAATTTTAAAAGAGTTACGCTTCAACGTGATAAAGAATTTATTGAGTCTATTTTTTATTAATGGTTTTATAACGTTGTGTAATCTTAAAAAGCGTTTGTTACGCTCGGCATTTTGAGTACTCCTGCAAGCGATGTTTATGAACGCCTGAAAACAAACGGCAAAGCGATGAAAATTACACTTTTGAGACTACCAACAATCAATAAAGAAACATAATTCGGTAGAACATTTTCAAAGACAACAATTTTCATTCACAAAAACAAATGAGTATTTAAGTGTCTCTAAGAATCCTCAAGTCTTTACTAGTAAGCTTAAAGATTAAGTTTATGTTTTAAGCCGCCGGTTTCTCGGTGTTTGCTTTCTTCAAAGATGAACTCACGACAAGAAAATCGCTCAAAGCTTTCTTTCTACAGCCAAAATTGTAACTAAATATTCTTCGGAAAGTTTTTTCTTTCTATTTACGGTGAATTAATATCGACTAAAGGCTTTTTTAAGTTCTGTACGCTTAAGCTTATATCAAACCTCATACTAGGTCAGATCAGTGCCTCAGTTAAATCTTTTAAATACAAACGTGCATAAACTAGCTTCATAAACTGCGCCGCTGGACTTCATGAAATTAGATATAAATACAATAATTACTCAGGCTCACCATATTTCGAGATGCAGCTCCTGAAAGCTATCAAGCAAGGCAAGGATCGCTAGAGCCTTTATAATTCTCGTACGCATCCAGCAAGGTGAAAAACAAAAACGATACCGGATTATCGGCTTTGACAAGCGACGCATTTCTCAACAAAAAACCCAATGAACAAACCAGCCATGAATAAGAGAACACTCTTGATAGCAGCTGTATTTCATTTTTTACATCCAGTGGTAAAAGACAGTTAAAAACATCACAAGTTGACTCAAAACTCATTCAGCTTCAGCTGTCAAAGTAAAAAACTTTCAAGATGCTGCATAAATTTTACGCATGAACTCACCTGTCAAATTTTAACCAATCAGAGCATAAAAATTGGACGTGGAGCGTGACCAACACGTGACCATGGTTAGAAAAGGTCTTCCCCGCCTGTATTTAAAAAAAACTGGCTGAATTTTTGCGTCTGGGGTCAGTTTGAAATCAAAATCGTAATAGTGCGTGGCGATACCGACATAAACACAACATATTTGATATGAATTTAAAAAAAAGTAAATATGAGCCTGCGATCATTTGAAAACGAGTAAATTGTCAGCGGATAACTTCAAAAAAATACTCGACCTTGATGGGTCGACATTTGAGCCCGCGATACGGTCAGGTGATACTGGTCAGCGGATACCCTGTTTTGACAGCTGTCAATTGATGACAATATTGATGTGCAATCAGCTTTCTCCTGGGCTCCCAAAGTAGTCAGAAAGTGTGAGAGTAAACATTTGTATGCCTGTGGTGCGGACGGACGGGCAGCGGGCGGGCGGACGGGCGGGCGGTGTACGGTCATGTGATTACCAAATTTTCTGGGATGGGTAGATTTACTTACCCATGTTGCTCCGCAAGCGCGCTTCGCGCGCCGGAGCTATGATTTCAGTAACTGATGCAAATCTGCTGAGTCATGCTGAAATGTAAACATGCCCTAATTAATTATTCATGAATAATCCAAAAACGTAGAGAACGTTCGAGAAAGTCACGCAACGCATGAAAGCAATTATGTCTTTGTGCAGCATTTTGTAACTTTAAATTCATCACAAAACAGTTCGAAAGGAGGGCTCACTTCTGAAATGTTTTTCAACACTCGAAGAGAAATTTCGTGTCTCTGCGCGGCCACGAAATATCCTCTATTTATTCCTCGAGTAATTAAAGACTAAACTGGAAGTGATCTCGAGATATCACGAACTAGTCCGGTCTCATTTCGGGAAATAGTTGAAACAAGCCGAAAAGTCACGAATTTGCACGCCCAATCTTGTCCCGAAACTAGTGCATCATTTCATAACTATTTTTCATATCCCAAACAACCTTGGGTCGCAGTAGCGCAATCGGCTAATCCCTCAACTTAGAGTCTCCTCTGATCTGACGGGTCACACAGTAGCCTCCCCGCAGACGTCCTTTGGGGTTCGTTTGTCACGCACTCATTTCTCCCCCGCGGACGTCTGCTAAACACAGCCGACATTTACGTTCTGGATTGTTTGAATAAGCCAATAAGCGGTTAGTTATTGTGTCACGATCAGCCAATCACGCGCTGTGATATAAGTGATGTCTCCATATTCTCAAGTGAATTATTTATTTTCACGGCTATCTTCTACCTGAGACGACTCAAACGTTTTGAAAAAATTACAGAAACGATGCAATAAAGCTGCAGTCAGCTGTATATTTCGTTCGGAAGTTGTGACTATAAAATAATCCGTGCTTTTCTTTGAAAGACTTCAGACAACAGTCTCCCACACGAGCGCGGAGCGGTTTTCAGCGCGGTCGAAAACAATAATTACTATTAACTCTGTATATATTCGAAGTATTAAGAAAAGAGAACTTGTAAACGTGTGTAGGGAAGATATTCAAAGCATTCTTCGAAAACAAAAGCTGTTTCCTTTTTTGCGAAATGTAATTCCACCAAGGAGGTCACGGGTCGCGGACCAAGGACCAGTACGCAAAATTTGGTTATATTTTTTCAGGAGTCGGTAAAACAAAGAATTCGAAGTCTACAGCAATGTGCTTCCAACGGCAGAAAAAGGTTTATCTGAAACTTGTTCTGCAAAAAGGCACGTCCTCCCGTTACGTTTTATTTATTCACAAGCTAAGTAAACATGACCACGATGCCGCCGAGTCCAAACTTCAAGCTAGAACGACAAATTGACCTACCTGTCAACAAACTTTAATCTCGCTCCTTCAAAGAAAGAAAGAATGCTTATAATAAATAAATCATTGAACCTTTCACTGTTCATTGTATTTTATTTCTCGACGAAATATTTAATCATGCTCGGGAAAGTCGCCGACCAAGGACCACATACTAACTGTACAAGTCACTCGCTAACATTTCCTCCACCGATCGATCTTCAACCAAGCTTCTGGGCTTCCGTAAACAACAGAGAAAGTCCCTCTCTCGACAACCCTCATATTCTCTTTGCTAATATCACTGAGCGTTACAGCAGGAATACCAATATTTTCCAGCTTTGTCAGCTTTGTAGATTGATCTTTCAAGATTTACCAGGGGAGAAACAACAACAACAATAATGTCCAGTAGTTCCACGCACTGTGTCGCAAACAAGCAGCAAAGCTTGATAGATAAGGGATTTGCCAAATCCCGTCGGCAAAAATATGAACTCATCGGTCTTCGCTATAAAATTTGCAGGATAGCTTCTCTCTGATACTTGTTTAACTCTGTATTAATTACAAATTTCTCGCACACTCGATCAAAAGCCTCACTGATCGTGCGAATCTTAACAAGCGGCTCGGGTTACGTTTTACAAAAATCCCTAAACGGCCTGTGATTGGTGAACGTAAATGTCGGCTGTGTTTAGCAGACGTCCGTGGGGGAGAAATGAATGCGTGACAAACGAACCCCAAAGGACGTCTGCGGGGAGGCTAGTCACACGGGTGAGTCGGTTCAAACCCCGGGAAAGCCAAAATGATAATTCTTTCTTCCTCGAAAAAGTTAAAGAATAAATCAAAGAAATCGAAGTGATCTCGAGATATCTCGAACTAATTCGGCTCTCACTTCGTCAAATAGCCGAATAGAACCGAAAACCTACAGACTTTGCTTGCCCAATCTTGTCAAAAAATTGTAACTTTGATACATTCCTGAGCGTAGCGAATCCTTTACTTCGCGCTCCGCCGAAGTAAAAAGAGCAAACACCAGGAAGCCGGCTTAAAATATAAAAGCCCATAATTATTACCCTGCATATCACATAGGACCAGATTTTTCTAACTGAAAAGTCCCGGCATTATAGAATTCTCTTCATGAAAATGTTTTATAATTCAAAGCTATAATTTGTTGTGTAAAGGAAACGCGTGCTTTGATCGTCGTGGATATTGAGTGAGTACAAATTCTCTTGCAAAATTGTGAAAAACTGCAGAATTATAGGTTTCATAGGGCAAAAAAGAACAAATTCTGTCCGAGGTCTGTATGATAAAAAAAGGCCTCACAGTACTGTTTACCTGAGACGTGATGAGGAAAAGTATGTTTAAAAGGCTGGTTTACACGCCACCAGATTCGTCGCCAAGATTTACTAGTAAACTAAACTTGTCGAACACAAAAAATCCGGCCTGATTTTTTTATTTTGGCCTCTCTTTCAGACAGAGGAATGCAACGTGTAAATTGGCTGCCACCGAGGACTATCGTGGCGCGTGTGTTTCTTAAAATTACATTTCGGGGTTGTCCAATTATCCATAGTCACTGCATAGTCTCTCTAACGGAGCAATGTTGGAGAGCAGTGAATGCCACATTATGATGCAACAGCTAATGCAGTAATACACGAATAAGTCTATTTGTTTTCCAGGCCTAATCTACTATGATCGAACATGATTGCTTTTTTGGATGTACAAATAAGACTATTAACTCGATGTAAAATTAAATTTGTTTCCCTCTTGGACTGTCAAATTATTTTTCTCTAAAATCACTTAGCCTTTGCCTCAAAAGTCACATGAATGTGCCCTGATCTGTGGATTACAAGTTTATTGTTTGATTTGAATTATGAATTTATTAACGGGAGCTTCCCTTTTAGCCCTGGCTAAATCTATATATTAAGTAGTTTCTTTTTTAATAACTTTGGTCATTCCAAATCAACGAACCATTCGCGCTTTTGCGATAGTTTACCCAAAATTTTAATCATGAAGTTAATACGTTTGTTTAAGTGTCGACGTAGGGTCGGTTACAAGAACTTAAAAACAAATAAAACGGTCCAGCTAGTGATTCACAAGAGTGGTTTGCTTACGGGAACTGTTGCTTAAGAGAGCTTTACATGACAGCGCTTTTAAAAGTCAGTTCAAACGGTGTTTCACTGAATGCCGCTTGTAATTAGAGGTGGTCGCTAATGAGAGTGTCGCAAGGAGAACTCCGGCTATATTTTTAAGACGCTGAAAATAAGAGATAGCTAACTATCGGAATAAATTAGCATACTTTTAATTATTAAAGTCATTTTTCAAGCCACCTTGCAATAACGCCAGTGTCGGTGGCAAAGTTCCTGAACTATTAATTCCGACAGTACTCTTGCAGCCGCCATCAGTATTCCCACCAAAATTAGCACTCGCTTGCTCCCAACTCCCAAAGAGGGAATAAGGGACGATCCTCACTAGCAGGGGCATAGCCAGGATTTTTTCGAAGGTACGCACAATTCTCTAAATGCCCTTATCCCCCCCCCCCCCCCCCCCACACACACACACACACACCCCTGCCCAATGTCCCCAAACGGAGAAATTAATGTAAGCCAAAGTGTTTTTACTCTATGAAATGACGTAACTATGTAAACTGAAAAAAATCTTCATCGTCTTTTTGGATTCATGGACCATGTAAACTAAAGCACGTCAATCGCTTTTCTTAACTTAAGGCCTAAATTATATCTTTGAATATAGGTCGAACAATGAATCACGTGTCTCTTTTCTGGAAGCCGACATTTGGGAGTAAAACTAAAAATTAAATAGTCCGTTGTTAAATGAATTGAGCCAAACTGTGAACATAAAATAATTATATTATACCCATCTTATCCTTTTGCTTTTTTTTTTTCGTTATTCGCCTTCGTATTTGTTTTTTTTTTTCACCCTCGACTTTTTCAGGTACGCCCTTGCGTACAGGTAGCTACTCTCCTGACTAGTTTTTTTTTTTTTTACTTGCTTCAGTTGTAAATTGTTTTTCGTGCAATTTCTGTTGTTTAACGGGTAAATTAATGCTAAGTTTACAACTGAACATAAGGGCTCTTTGGATACTTTTCTTACATCGTTTCGACAAGCATATGATTTTATTTTCTCAGCGCTGATTTTCCAGTTCAAAGGCATCTGGAACCGGGGAGGGAGGGGGGGATGGGGGGTGTTTCAACAAAGTTTTATACTGGGACGCTCCGCTTTGAGGTCCAACCCCTTAACCTTTTATTTCCCTGGTATCCACGTCAGTGAAGACTTAATTAAAATTTAGTCGAAAGGGTAGGGGATGGAGGGATGGAAGTAGGAAGGAAGGGGAAAAGATAGAGAGATTGGGATCCCCGTTTTCGCGCTCTTCTCATAAATTACAGGTTTTTGACTGAAAAAAATTCCCGCTATAACGGACTCTTGCTAATGAGGACAGTAACTCAAGGTCCCTACAGTGTCCGCTATCAAGAGAGTTGACTGTTGAACTGCAAGAAAGTAGCTTCTTTTCACTCCTCATAACCTCAAAAATGTAACATTGCATACGCAGAACTTGGAGTTCTTTTTCTTGGGGTAATATGGGAGCCCTGTTTCTTTTAATTTTTTTTCTTTGAAAAAAAAAAGGGTGAAAATAATGTTTTGGGTTTACTTATAAACAAAGCGTACAGAATATATCATTTTTACCGAATTACTTACAAAGACAACCTACCTTGGATCCAAAGATTCATCAAAGAACAAAGTAAAAGGAATTTAAGGAAACGAAGTCTGGGATCTTTTCGTACGTAGTCTTTCTCTATGTCTTTAGCCTGTTTTTCCATTTGCGTGCGAAGTGCTTTGGTGCCAGTAGAACTTCCTCAATATTTTAATTGACTGCCTTTCTTTATAATAGAGCCTCTGAGTAAACCTTTGATAAAGGTCATTATCAGATTAATGATTAATGCCGTATATTTTGAGAAATTATTTGGAAAAGATCATATTGTCTTGATTGTAAATCTTTGTCTGGAGGGAGTCTTGTTCTAAGTTATTTTTTTCAATTCAGGTGTAAATTAAGCAAGGTGTTTGTGGAAATTAAGCAAGGTGTTTGTGGAAATATATTCGGGTTGAAACGTGTTGCTTTGAACGCCTCTCAAAATACTAACTTGGGTTTGCCTTTTCCTCCATCTTCCGGCCTCATAGTCCAACCAATGCTACAACCTCGGAGAAAACCTGGTAAGAAACAACCCCATTACTCTTATTCAGTATTGCTTACGATAACACGAGAATTATACTCGTTGGGTTTTAGACCAAAACAACGTTGAATAGGGGATGTGGAGGGGGCTTTCTTTTTCTGTTTAGAGGAGATAGTAGTATGGCACAAAATTTAGAAAATAGAAGGAACTGTCTTAACAGTTTTGCTTGAGGTTGTACTGCCAATTACAATCTGTCAACTTTGGGTGGGGGGGTGGGGGGTAAGGAGGAGAGGGGAGTAGTATCTAATACGTGCAAGTAAAGCAGTAAGTGACATGAATTACAGATAAAATACTAGACTGATATAATACTAAATGACATGCACTATTTGCCTTCTACTTCTATTAGTAGCTGAAGCTGTATTTTTCACTGAAATTTATACACAAGGGAAAAAGTTGAACTCATTATTAAGAATTTGCTCCTATCCCAATATTCAAATGAAAATCAATGTGGGCGGCAAATCCCTTAGTCAATACTTTTATCACGCAGGTGTCCGAAAAACGGACCACCCGTACACTTTTAAATCAAGTACTGTTGTATAATTGAACAAATAACTTTGAAAACAGGAAAAACCAAGGTGTAGTACGTGCCTAAAAATTAAATCGCGACTTTAAGCCTAAATATAAAACTCGTTCAGTTGGAAAAGAACCAAAACTAAAATAAAATTTTCTACCTTCCACATAATCGTTAAGATAAGAATTAGCCGCCATACCAGGGCTAAAACCCTTTATAAATTGATTTATCGGGGAATATTTTACCACGCTTTCTTCCTTTTTGCGTGCGAGCGAAGTTTTGAGACCGTCTCATTTTGCCTCAAATTTTGGTTGTTTTCAAGTCGCCGACCACGAAAATTATTTTTTGTCGATTTTCGCCAAATCCAAGCGGCCTTTTGAAAATCAGACGACACCACGTTTAGTTACTTACTATTGCCTATCTATGGACAAGATATGAGCGAAATTTAATTTTTGACCGTGGCCGCCAGTTGCTCGATATTTACAGACACTCACTCTTACGCAGCTGTCCGTTCCAGCCTGGGTAAATGGAGAACCAATTTTGACAACTGCCAAATGAGTGTGGGAGGCTGTGAAACAAAAGTCATAGAGCCAGCTGATAACGCATAAGATATTGACACGCAAGTCCAAATTTATTTTCATTTGAATATTGCGATAGGTGCAAATTCTGAATAATGAGTTCAACTTTTTTTTCCTTGTGTATACATTTCCGTGCAAAATACAGCTTCAGCTACTATAGACTGAGTAGAAGGCAAATAGCGCATGCCATTTAGTATTATATCTAGTATTTTATTTGTAATTCATGTCACTTACTGCTTTACTTGCACGTATTAGATACTACTCCCCTCTCCTCAATTAAAAATTGAGGAAGTTCTACTGGCACCAAAGCACTTCGCACGCAAATGGCAAAACAGGCTAAAAACATGGAGAAAGTCTACGTACGAAAAGATCTCAAACTTTGTTTCCCTAAATTCCTTTTACTTTGTTCTTTGATGAGTCTTTGGATCCAAGGTAGGTTATCTTTGTAAGTAATTCGGTAAAAATGATATATTCTGTGCGCTTTGTGTATAAGTAAACCCAAAACATATTTTTGAAAGAAAAAGAACTCCAAGTTCTGCGTATGCAATGCTACAACTTTGAGGTTATGAGGAATGAAAAGAAGCTACTTTCTTGCAATTCTACAGTCAACTCTCTTTATAGCGGACACTGTAGGGACCTTGAGTTTCTGTCCTCATTAGCAATAGTCCGTTATAGCGGGACTTTATTTAAGTCAAAAATCTGTAAAATTATGAGAAGAGCGCGAAAGTGGGGACCGCAATCCCCCTCCCTTTTTCCCTTTCCTCCCTACCTTCAACCCTCCATCCCCTCCCCTTTCGACGCCTGCTACGCAGGCTACATTTTATGGTTCTGAAAAAGTCGAAAAACCTTCTGGTTTTGTGATTTATTCACGACATTTTAAAGACAGCGCATTTATAGCAGTTTAAAGGGGTGCAGCGTTCTAAGCTAGATGGATGAAAGGGGGGACGGTACCATTTGTTATGCAATAGAAGGCATACGACAGGGGCACCTTTTGTTGCAAAAGCCTGGTCTTCACTGGACGAAAAAATGGATTTAATGATATTTGCCTCAAAGACAAATCTAAGACAAATCTGACGTCAGATTTGTCCACCGATCAAATGCCCCAAATGTGAGACAAATCTGTTGTCATATTTGTCTCGAAGAAATGTGAGACAAATGTGGTTCAAATATGCCATTATATTTGCCCTTGTACAAAGGTATTTAAAACAAGACAAATACGAGGACAAATAAATTCTTGACTTCTTTTTCCAGTAAAATCGCAAGATAATTTGCTATTAATTGTTTAGAGATATTTTTGTTTATCTGATAATTCACGTTACTGAGATGTTTAAGATAGGGAAAAAGGAAAGAATTAGCTTTAAATTACCGATCTCTGCAAATATTTTTGAATCTTATTTTTGAAAAAAAGAAAAAGTTTTTATCAATAAATTAGATGGCGTGACATTTTAAGGTTTTATATATCCATGTATTGATAAGGAGTCTTTTGACGTTTTAGCGTATGCTAGCAAGCTTGCTCGCGAGGCAAGTGTGAGGCTCACTAGCCATTTTTTAGTAAAGATTGAAAAATTGGAGTGGACGTAAAAGGAAAGAATCCCTCCTCCCTTTGACTCCTTTAACTGAGTTGTCAGGGTTTTGATCAGTGTTACTGCTGTGCTACTGGAAATATGAAAGTTCAACTCAAATTATTCAACCATATGGTAGAGTCTTATTTGCACTACCACCCTACACTATATAGGGTCTAAACCACATCACCATATTAACTCGACATAATGAAAGGCCAAGGCAGTGGAGAAAATGTTCACTATAACGAGGTTTTTTTTCCCATATTTTTTACTTTTACTGGGATGAAAAATACCGTTCGTTATTCCGAGGACTTCATAATATCGGTTTGTTATATCGGAGTTCCACTTTACAATGGCCCACCCCTATATAATATATTTGACTGTATAGGTTATTTCTAACAGGCTTTTAAAGTCTCTAATTAATATTGTACCAAGCCCAAGAATCAAAGAATCTCTCATCAGTGAATAATTAATACTGCATACTGATAATAACACTGTAATAACATTAACTCCGTTTCATTCTGTTTCTTTTCCCCTGGTTTAGAAAGCTCCTTAACAATGTTAGTTTTCATTTTTTATTAAATTTTTAACACTGTCCACTCTAGGTAAACAATAAATGATTAATATTGCGGGCCAGGATGCGTATTGCAGTGAGTGTTTGTAAAAAAATAATTACAGTGAAATAAACTCAACCAGATAGGACCACCGGACATTAACCAATTATAGCTAATGTTTACAACAAGGAAGTCTGACTTTGTTCCTTCTTTAGCCGATCAAAACCAAGAACACTGATTTAATTTCAATGTTTAGGTGGCTCCTGTTAAGTTTATCACAGTGTACCGTGAAAAAGGAAAACAAACTAAAAGAGTATAAATAACAATTATTGTTTGTTTCTCAATTCCCTTTTTCAAACATTTATTTCATTTACTAGGAAGTGTCCATCCATTTCAAAAAAGCATATGACAACTTAATCAAGATTATGCTTGACTTACAATCTCATTTTTGAATATCTTAATGGACTGTGATGGTTTCTCTGCAGTTCCACCACTAGAAATTAAACAGTCATTAAATATGCAAACATTTCTGGTACTTTAGTCACAAGTAAATTTTTCTTTCAAGTGGCAGAACAAAGAGTACATTTTCTCTTCTCCATGTTTGGACAGTTCCAATAAATTTACATTTAATTCTCTGAACTGGTATAAACGAAGCAGGTCCTAGTGGCTCAAATATGTCCTTACACCAAATTTCAGTGTTGCCACTTCCATGCCTGTTCCTATCTGGATGTCTTTGGAACCAGGAAACTCTGGCCATGACAAGAGTTTTTGGTTCTCCACCAAGAAAAATATTTTGCTTCAAGTAGTAGTGAACTACTCCTGGTCTTGCATCAGATGATGTAGGATCGATCTGGCTTATTATACACAGGTAATGGCTTTCATCCTCTTTTTTCTGTACATCTTTTGAAGAAGCGGATCGTAAGCCTGCGGATGATAGTTTTTGGTTGTTTTACAGACTATAGTCTTTGAACAGTGTTATGAACAGTTGGGACACGTAGTTATATGTTTTAGCAACTACTATAATTTGCAGTCTGTCTACTTTGAATTAATTCGACTTCATATATATTTTACGGATTGATTTTGTGGTGGTCTAGTTTTCATAATCTCAAAAACCAAGACAGGTCTTAGGTCTCAGTTTTCAAGGGTCTTAATTTTCGTAACACCCCCAACCGTTTGACCATTACCTATGCTCAGTGAGTGGGCATTTTGATTCTCTACCATGACTCTAATTCACTAAATGGTAGATATAAACTGGACTTACTGAAACATTGACTAGAAACAAACCATGTACATGACCAACTTTTAATTGTAGCCTTGTGCTAGGCTTTCTTTATGCATTCTTCTTCTACTGCAATGACAAATTCATACCTACTGTACATTTTCTGTTGCTCTAGGCATGTGTCCACAGAGTTGTGGCAAAGCTGAAGGAAAAGGATCCTCCAACAGAGTGGACATTGGAACCAAATAACCGGTTAGTATGTTAATGTGAAAAAGAACATAATTTCCAAGGCATAATTTTAATATACAGTGAAACCTGTATTAAGTGGACACCCTCTATTAAGCAGACAGTATCCGAAGTCCCCAAATTTATTTACTTTAAATGAAACTTTTATTAAGCAGACACCTCTATTAAGTGGACACGGACACCTAAAAAGTACCTGAAGTAGTCATTTCCAATTTTGCCAACCTGTAATTAGCACTTGTAATTAAATTCCACCACCCAACATGCCAGACACCGGAAATGCAAAAGATTGCCTCAAATTGCCACCAACAAATTTTTGATTTTTACATTAAAAAACGTGACTGATTAGTTTCACAGTACAGTATTGTTTTCTATTTTGTTTTGTTTGTATAAAGCTTGTTTCACTCATCTGCTTTCTTCAAATTTGAGTTGCAATCCATGTTTATGGTACTGTGATCAGTAGTAATCTGGTTCACAGCTTTCAATGATAAAGACATTAATGCAAACGTATATGGTCATAGTCTCTGGGAGTGTCTTAAACGTTTCCACTGTTCATTTGAATGGTATTTGACACCTCATATGACGTTATACAGGTTATAATGTCGAAACCTGTATTTGGCATAGAGCATTCCCTGAGGGTGTCCGCTTAATACAGGTTTCACTGTACAGTATTTTAGTTTTAACATAGTCAACTTCCATATCAATTAAAAGCTCTTACATCTAATCAATTTATTGATCCTTAAGATTATTTCTGGGTTGCAGTTTAGATGATGAGGCCAATGAAGAGGTGACTATTGCAGTGGAGAGAGGAATGAGGGCAACCTCAGCTTTTAAGGAGGCTGATCCTGTTTTATTAGAGAGTACGTTTCTCAGCAATGATTTTTAGAGTAAAATGTGTTTTAAAATTCTCAGCTACATTTTGGGGGGGAAAATTGTCTTGTTGGTGGCAAATATTGACTCTTTTAGCTATATGTAGGGCGGTTACATTGCCTATTACAGTAACTATAAAACTGGGTTGAAAGTAGTGATAGCAAAATAAATTGCAAGGTTTTAACATTGTTAAGTAACCCAAGCCCATATATAAGGGACAAAGTTCTTATATTGCTTATTTTTGTTATTGTTATTATTTCAGGGGCAATCAAAACCTATTTTAAAACTCTCAAGGCGAGACGGAAGAAAGCGTTAACCCGAAGATCCATTGAGGGGCTGCCGGAAGTCAACAACAAGCTTGAGGAAAGTGTCATTATGGCAAGGAGAAATCAATGGTTACACGATGTAAGTTGGTAATGAATAGCAAATTGTTCTGCATTAAGTAAAATACAAATGTAAGATGATTCTCAATCATGAAAACAAACACAAAAATTAAACACGCCATTTCTTTGTGAGAAGCACAATTTTCTGAGTAGTAATTACGGTAAACTTTGCCTTGGACAGTAAACTTGTAATCCAGAACTGCGACTTTAAAACTATTTATTTGTTTCTCTAGTTGAACTGTTGAGCACGTTAATGGCAAATTAAGATTTTAACTTTCAATTTTGTTAGATATGTGTAACAAAACTTTTGTTATTAATAGTTATTGTGGCTGATTCAGAAGTAATTCACAGCGTAGTTATTGCCCACAAGTTGAGTGCTGTCAAGAATGAATTTTTAGATGAACGATATACAAAACAGTATTATTGCAAGAACAAAGGGATGAATCACGTCTGAAGTTTGAAACAATTTTGAGAACAAGGTTGAGTGTTCAGGGAAAATTGTTCTCCAAATGTGAAATCCAAATTGATGTGCGACTACCTACCTGTAAAAGCTGTATCTATCTCTGAAATGACTCTAATAATGATGCAGAAAAAACTTTGCTTGCCTTTTTTGCAAAGAGAGTGTTAGCAAGTGAATATACAACCGTTCTACGTAGAGTTGTTCTAACATATATATTAATGCCTTTAATTCATAGAAACTCAAGGCACGTAAAGAAGCATTGATTCAGTCTTCTTACAGTGAGGAGAAAAAAAAGCATCTTATGGAAGTCCTCACTGTGGACTATATGTCCCCTGAGGAAAGCGAATATGAGGAGTCTGATGAGAATTCTGACAATCCTCAGCTCAGTAAACTGATCATTCGTAAGCTCCAGTGGCGTTCAGACGAATTAACCAGGGAGTTGAAGAGCCTTGACAGGAAGTCATATAGATAAAAAAGCCAGAGGGTCCGCCGAATGATGGTAAAAAGGGAAGTTGGAGGCTTTATTGCAGATAGCCTTCACTCACACCCATCAGGAACACCAGCCTGGGCTCTTGTTGGCAGTCTAATACCAAGGCGTTAAGATAAAAATAATACAGCTTTGAGCATGATGTTTATGACAAATGTGTAAACTTGAATTTTTGCCATGTGTTATCACCTGTTTACTTTACACTTGTGTGAAGAAAATTTTTTTTTTCTGCTACTCTGAGGTTTTTCTTACTTTCTCTCTGAAATGATTGATATATTACAGAAAGAAAAAAAGAGAGAAAATCAGAATAAGAATAATTTTTCATGTTGACTGAAACATCATGCTTAAACTTACCTAATGACAAGGTTTTTATTATCACTTGTGAAATTGTCAAAGGTGTGTAATGGCCCAGTTCAGACACCAAACTTTTCATGAGCCGAACCTAATTCGAATTAAGGCTGACCCAAACTATTTAGACCACCTGAATTGATTCAGATGCCGCCGATCTTAATTCCAGCCGAACTAAATTCAAAGAGAAAAATGTCATTTTGGTCAAACTGCTTGCAAAATACATTACTGTACTATAATTTATGCATTGGGTTCAGTACGTGAAAAGTTCGACGTCTAATCAAAGCCATTCCAAAGTCGTTCCACAGTCAAAATTCCTGCCCAGGCTAGATGTGAAGAACAATATTTATTGGGCTGTTCCAAATTGAAATAGGCGTTCATAACTGATTCAGACGCCGAACGTTTCATGCACTTACTTCAATGTATTAGGTTCGGCTCATGAAAAGATCAGCGTCTGAGCCGGGCCTAAGAAAGTCCTTTTGTAGAATATTGCTTTTCTTGCTTTTCTTGCTCTATAGATATGTTATTTTGCTTGTGTAAGTTGGGGTTATCATTTCCTTACTCCGATCTTTAAAACACATTGGCTCAACAAAAAATATATCTTTCAATAATATTTGGCTCAAAGCTTAGTTAGTTTGTCTGGTGATAAGTGTAACAATATTCTTCTTTGCTCTTCAATGTTTATGACGTTTTAAAAATACTTTTAAAGACAAAGGTCGATATAAATTATGTATTTATTTTATCGTTGAAAATAGTTTTTAGATTTCTGCATTCAATAGCTATTATTTAAAATTATTTATAATGATTAACTGAAGTTACAGTTTGTTGGATGTTGTACCAAATATTTAATGACAGATACCCAGGGGAAGGTTACTTGGATTAATTTTTACTGGTTATGTGCCGCTGGCTTCGCAGTATCCCTAGCCCATTATAGTGTATTCTGTGGCTATATTATAAACCCAATCTTAAACCACTTGATCAGAAAACGTGCGACCCCATTCTAGTAACTGTTATAAAAATGCATCCCCGTAAATTAATAGTCAATCCAGTTGTGAAAATGCAACCCCATCCAGCGGCACATACCCATTAGCGTACTACTAATAAGGACCCCCAGGCGAAGATATTGTAGTTTTCTTTTACAGTTAATTGTTGGATCAAGACTAGCATTGTGAAATAAATGAGAATTGTCAGTTGAGATTCTTGATTCTTTTTTCTTTAAGTATTGTAATCACCTTGCATCCTTTACAGTGGAACTCTGATATAAAGAAGTTTCAAAGAACCAAATGCAATAGAGATTGTTACTGTTTTAGCAATGTCTTCATTATATCGGGGTTTCAGGTAAGGGTTGTGATGAATGAGGGGAAAAAGAGATCCAATTGAATGAACTTCTGCAGCATTTTCCTCTGGCTTCTTAGTCCACGTTAAAGAAAGGTTGAAAGCTAGAGTTTAAGTGCAAATCTCAAGAAGCAATAAAGGGGTAGATACCAGGAAGAAAAGAGAGAAGGGTAGTACGTATGTACTGGCCTGCTGGAGCACTCACTTTATAAATATAAAATTTTCTCTATATTTGTCCATACAAATGTGTTATTTGACCAAGTTTGAATACATTTGAACACATTTGTTTGCACTTTGCCTGTTTTATCTGTATTTGTCACAAAGCAAATGCTATATTTGTCCTACATTTACACATTATTTG
>NC_133203.1:34635880-34695880 GCF_958299795.1 Porites lutea | reverse complement strand
TTTTTAAAAGAAAGCTCTTGATGAGCTCTATTTAATCGTCTTAAAATTGCAAATTTAGAAAAATGATGATTTTTTACCCTGGATTATACCTTAATATACGTGTAATCAGTTCTTGTTTTGCAATAAAGATGCTTTCCAGAAAAGGGTTTTTCTCGCTTAAAATGTCAGCTTAAGCGAAAAAAAATTGGCACAGCATGTTCGTAAAGATTTTCCAAGTTTCATCCGACGAGGAAATGGGTAAATAAAGTAAATTTGTCGAGTTTAATTTTCAACTCAAAAACATTTTAAAATTCGTGCTTGTTTGATTAGCGCGCGAAGAGCAAAACATCTTGACTCCACACATGTTTACATACTCTCATGCAAACTCATCTCTCGGCCAATCAGAACGCGCGCGTACTATCTTAGTTATTCATGAACGTTGTTATCAGCTGTGCAGTAGTCTTTAGGGCCTGTTTACATGGAGGTGGGGGACACCAGATGGGTGAGGTAACATGCGGCGGGTCGCCCCACCTATCATGTAGACGTGATCAAATCAAAATGAGAGATTATGTGGACAGGCGGGTTACGCACCAAAGCGGGTTACCTCACCTACCTTGGGTTCCCCACCTCCATGTAAACAGGCCCTTAGACTTCTCGTTTTTTGTTCTTAACATTTTAGCTGATTAGATCTCTTTTCTGGAGATCCAACGTTGACAAGCAAGAGGATCTTCGTATTATATCTAGTATTTTATCTGTAATTCATGTCACCACTAACTGCTTTACTTGCACATCTTAGATGCTACTCCCCTCTCCTCCTTAACCCACTCCCCCCCCCCCACAAAGTTGACAGATTGTAATTCGCAGTACAACCTCAAACAAAACCGTTGAGACTGTTCCTTCTATTTTCTAAACTTTGCGCCATACAAACATCTCCTCTAAACAGAAAAAGAAAGCCCCCTCCACTTCCCCTATTCAACGTTGTTTTGGTCTAAAACCCAACGTGTTTAATTCTCGTGATTAAGGGGAACGGGGTTGTTTCTCAACAGGTTTTGTCCAAGGTTGTAGAATTGGTTGGACGATAATTCCAATGTCCGTTGTATTTTGAAAGGCATTCGAGGCAACACTTTTCAACCTGAATATATTTCCACAAACACCTTGTTTAACCTATACCTGAATTGAAAAAAATAACTTGGAAGAAGACCCCCTCCAGACAAAGATTGACAGTCAAGACATTAATATGAGCTTTTCCAAATAATTTCTAAAAATATATGGCATTAATCATTAATCTGATAATAACCTTTATCAAAGGTTTACTCAGAGGCTCTATTATAAAGAAAGACAGTCAATTAAAGTATTGAGGAAGTTCTACTGGCACCAAAGCACTTCGCCACACAAATGGAAAAACAGGCTAAAGACATGGAGAAAGAATACGTACGAAAAGATCCCAGACTTCGTTTCCTTAAATTCCTTTTACTTTGTTCTTTGATGAGTCTTTGGATCCAAGGTAGGTTATCTTTGTAAGTAGTTCAGTAAAAATGATATATTCTGTACGCTTTGTAAATCAAGAGAACAAAGCTAGTCATTCATCAACTGATCTGGAAGGAAAATATTTTTGAAAGAAAAAGAACTCCAAGTTCGGCGTATGCAATGTTACCACTTTGAGGTCATAAGAAGTAAAAAGAAGCTATTTTCTTTCAGTTCTACAGTCAACTCTCTTTATAGCAGACACTGTAGGGACCTTGAGTTACTGTTCTCTTTAGAAAGAGTCCGTTATAGCGGGACTTTATTTCAGTCAAACATCTGTAATTTATGACAAGAGCGCGAAAACGGGGCCCAATCCCCCTCCCTTTTTCCCTTCCTCCCTACCTTCACCCCTCCATCCCCTACCCCTATCCCCTACATTTTATGGTTCTGAAAAAGTCAAAAAACGTTCTGGTTTTGTGATTTATTCACATTTTAAAGACAGCGCATTTATCCATCGGGCAGAATGGCTAGACATTTAAGCATCCTTTACGCATAATAATGAGCTATCGTGGCGGGCCATTCAGGCATGAACGCCGCACAAAAGCGCCACAATAATAGAGAAAAGGAAGGATTTTGGCGAAGATCACTCAGTAAATTTAAGATACCTCATCATTTTAAATACCTAGAGTTTACTTTTTTAAGATAAAACAGCGGCTTTTTGTAGTTAAAGGGCTAATCTTCAACGTTAGGTAAAAACCAGGAAAATTGAACGAGAATAACTTGTAGACTTTTTGCTTTCAAAATTTTTTTATCGGTATTTCTAGTATGGGTTAAGAGCACATTAAGACTCCGTTTGGATTTTTTTTATCCAAATAAGCGACAAACTACGTATAAAACAACGGATTATCGAAGATGCACATCTCCCCTATACATTGACAGCTTAATAGTACTAGTAATAGTTAACACTACAGCTGCTCCCGCCGTTCTGTATATTGTCGGTCAATAGCATTCTTGCTCGTTGTGTAGCTCTTTGAAATATACCGATTCATAAGGAAGATTTTCACACATATTCCATACAACAGGTGAGATAAATACAGGAAACGCAAGATTCCATGCACAGTTTCAGGTCGATTTACACAGCTTTGATCAAACAGTCTCAGTTTCGAGAATAGTTTATTCTAAACCATAAGAAAAGATTGAATGGGAAGTTGAATTTTTTGCTATTTCTCTTTCACTTTTTACATTCAGTTCATTTTATGTGCCGGAAAGGAAGCCTTAGAAATTAAAAGGGCGTTTGATCAATTCACGCTCGCGCATTCTAGTCTTATTTTAAACTTTATAGCGGAAGGACATCTGTGAGCAGGGAATGCCGAATAAGTCAGCACAGAGCTTGATTGTCGGCGAATTTCTGTAATTGTCCATCGTTCTGCTAGTGAGAAGCTAGCCGTTGTTCACTCGTCTTGCTTGTTTGGGGCTGAGTCTTATTCCGGTCAAAGAGAGAGAAAGAGTGTCTGGCAAGGTTTCCAATGAAAGAGTTGTGAACTCGTGTCTGGCAAACTCTCCAAGTGTCTATACATACACGGTTAGACGCATCTTAAGTCGTTAAAATTTTGGTCCATAACTTTCACAGAAACAACTGCTCCACAGAATGTCACTGATAGCACGTAACGCAAAAGAGTTTCGAAGTATGACTGCACAATATAAAAATTGTCACAAAATCTACCTAAGCGGTCCCTTGGGGATGTTGTCTTTACGTCATCCTAACCATTTCGTACTTGCGGGCGCAAACAATAGAAACGTCATCATTACCTACCGATTCCTCGCGGCCCCTGTTCAAGCAAATCGAGATTTTTTCTATATTGACTGTATGACTGTATATTTCAGCTGTAAGTAGTTTCCTTAATATACGTGCGAGTTACTAGAGTGCCTCCTCGGGATTTCGCTTCTGGGCGAAATCCCTGCGGGGGCAATAACAATGGTTTCCATGAATCAACAATCAGCAGCTAAACTCCATTGTTGTAAACTAAATGTAGTCATCTGTAAACAGTGTGTTTATATAAATCGGCTGATTAATAAGGGTAGTTTAAAGGGATGCAGCGTTCTAAGCTAGATAAGTTTAGGGGGGTACCATTTGTTTTACAATAGAAGGCATATGACAGAGGTACCTTTTGTCTCAAAAGCCGAGTATTTTTTTCAATCGACTAAATTTTAATTATGTCTTCACTGACGTGGATAACAGGGAAATACAAGGTTAAGGGGTTGGACCTCAAAGCGAAGCGTCCCAGTATAAAACTTTGTTGAGACCCCACCCCCCGGGCAATGTTACAACTAACTCTTTTAAAGAATAGACAGTTCCAGACGCCTTTGAACTGGAACTATCAGCACTGAGAAAAAAAACGATGTAATTCAAATTTACCCGTTATTTTGCCGCTTCATTTGAAATAATAATAATATAATAATAATAATGGAATTTATATAGCGCTTATACATGGCTGTTCTAAGCGCTTTACAATGTAAAAAAGGACATAAGAATATCATTAATCACAAGCTTACATATAACGCTACAGTACATATTGGGAAGTTTATAGCATACACATCTTAAAAAGGATAGAAAACAAAAACAAATATGATGAAACTAAATGTCATATACCTTTTTAAAAAAGAAACGTTTTCAACTTAGATTTAAAAAGATTAACATCAGAACAAGCTCGAATTTCAAATGGGAACTTGTTCCATAGTCGGGGGGCAGCAAGGGAAAACGCTCGTTGGCCATAAGTTTTCATGTTAAAATTTGGTTCTTCAAGGCGTAAATGATCCCTTGATGACCGTAATGTCCTTGATTGATTGATAACGGGGACCGGAGTCATTCAATGTTTTAAAAGTTATTAAATTTATTTTAAAAACAATTCTCTCCTCAACAGGAAGCCAGTGAAGATCTCTTAGAGTCTCGGTGATGTGATCTCGTTTTTTGAGACCGGCTATAATTCGAGCAGCCGCATTGTGAACGGACTGCAACTTAACTATGTCCCGTTTTTGGGCACCAAAAAGAAGAAAATTACAAACATCCAACTTCGAGCTAACAAAACTGTGAAGTAGAACTTCTATGGTACTTTTACTGATGTATTTTCTTACTTTAGAAATATTTCGTATGTGATAGAAGGCACCCTTAACTATGGTGAAAGTGACATTGTATCGTAAAAAAATCACGCCAAGATTGTGAGCCTGTTGAGAGGGCCTGATGTTTTCCATGCCAACAGAAATCGTGGGAGGGGGCAACGAATGACGAAAACGGGAGTGCAGAAAGAGAAATTCTGATTTATCATTGTTAAGCTTTAACTTGTTGGTAGTCATCCACAAATTGATGTCAGCAACGCAGTTCTCAAGACGTTGTTTTGCAGCCACTGGATCAGAGGTGTCATTGCAAGCAAAAGATGTATAAAGCTGCGAGTCATCAGCATAAAAGTAAAACGACAAGCCATGCTCACGAACAATATCACCCAGTGGAGATGTATACAATAAGTAAAGAATGGGGCCTAGGACCGAACCTCGAGGCACACCCCAATGAAGGGGTCGTACCGTGGATGAAGCGTCGTCCACTTTCACAAGCTGAGTACGGTCTGTAAGGTAAATACGTAGCCAATCCAGGGTTTTTCCTTTGATACCGAACCTAGAGGAGAGTCTTCCTAGAAGAATTTCATGATCAACCGTATCAAAGGCTGCAGAAAGATCCAATAGCAAAAGCAAAACACCGCGATTACTATCGATGGCTTTGAGGATATCATCCTGTACTCGAATCAGAGCTGTTTCACAGCTATGGTTAGCTTTATAAGTAGACTAAAGTTCCCCATTTAAGCCATTTGAACATAAATATTCCCAGAGTTGCGTAGCCGCTACTTTTTCTGTCGCCTTGGACACAAGGATGAGGTTCGATACCGGTCTGAAGCTTGGATAGAGCTCAGTGTCAAGGGACGGTTTTTAAGAAGAGGAGATAAAATAGCCCTTTTCATAGGCAGAGGAACTTCACCACTTTCTAAAGAGCAATTAACAATCTTTGTTATGATTGGTACCAAATCAGAAAAGCACAACTTAAGTAAGTTAGAAGGAATCGGGTCTAGGGAACACGACTTCCAAGCCATTTTAGTAATTAATTTGCTCAGCTCGACAGTAGTAGTCGGCTTGAACTGGTTAAACTCACATTGAATAGAGGGATTATCAAAACGGGAAAATCGGAAAGGGATATCAGGCAGTGCCAAAGAGTCTACATTCGATCGAATTGTTACAATCTTGCTTGAGAAAAAATCAGCGAAGTTGTTACATAATTCTTTTGCAGACTCGCAAGAAGGGTAACACTTCTTCGGTGTCAGGTTTAACATGCAGTCAATGGCGGAAAACAACACCTTGTGGTTGCCTTTGTTTTCTTTTATCAAATCAGAGTAAAACTCCATCTTCGCCGATGTAATTAAAGACCTGACTTGTTTGCATTTGTCTTTGTATAGTTGTTGTGTACAGTTAGTTTAGTTTTTCGCCAGTGCCTCTCCAGTTTACGCCGTTCACGCTTTGCAGATGCAATTTCATCATTATACCATGGCGTGGAAGGCGTTAAGTTGACCACACGTCTTTTTAGGGGCGCATGGATTTCAAGCAAACCATCAAGATCATTTTGATACTGTGCTAATAAATCGGTTACATTTGTAGCCGGGGAGGTGAAAACAGGTAAACTTGCCAGATCTCTCCGTAAAGCCTCCATATCTACACTTTGCAGTTTTCGATAGGTCTTTTCGACCCTACGAGCAGTGGGCTTATCCAATGTACAACATGCAGTGTACCGCATAGTGATTAGATAGGTCAGGGTCCTCAACCTTACAGTTCAAAACAGTATCCTCGTTTTCCCTTGTAATTATCAAGTCCAGCGTGCCCTTACGCTTGCGTGTAGGCTATGTAACATGCTGGGCCAAGTTATAAGAGTCCACAAAATCAAGAAATTTAGCCGCCAGACGATCACGAGATGGTTCAATTACATGAAACTTGAAGTCACCCATGATCAAAAGCCTACCAGAGGAAACTGAGAAGTGTTCAAGCAGATCGTTGAAATCATGAAAGAACTGGGCGGAAGTAAGTTTATTAACTTTTGACAAAGGAGGGCGGTAAACAACTGCAATTCTAACAACTGTTGGTGCAGTGTGCAGTTTCACAACCAAGTATTCAAAAGAGGCTTAAGGTGATTCCCTAGTAAAAGAACCTAACATAGATTGTAGATGAAACTTGGTACACTGATGTAACAAGTCAAGAAGATGATAAAAAAGTAATAAAAAGTGGGGGTCACCGCGCTCGTTTTGACGTCACAATGCTGACAAATACGGCTATTTAGGATCCTTTTACAAAAACCGCGGGCAGTCCAAAACTAGACAAAAAGGAGAGATTTTGTCGATGATGCATGTGGTATCGCAAGGAATTTGACTTTAATGTATTGTTTATCCACTTATGTACCAGAAAAATGCCTTTTAATGCCCTTGTTTTTACTTTACGCTCCAAAGTAGAATTAAATTGGACACGCGCTCTTCGACCCGTGATAGCTCAATCCATACAATTTAGTAAAATTGCCAAAAAACTGAACATAGATTTGTGCCAATTTTTTTTTCATCGAAAGGAAGCACTGTCCTTATTAAAATCATGAAATGAAAAATGGGGGTCACCGTACTCGTTTTTGCGGTAGAGCTGCAGAAAGAGCGCACCAAATGGACTTTCTCCGATTTTTGAGAGAGGACTGGGGCAAGTTTCAAAATAGAATGTATGTGAAAGAGGGAAGAAAGTATTAAAAAATCCGTTTTTACAGAATTTACATCGCGATATCACATTTAGGACACAATGTGATAAAGAAAGCGTTTAAATGAAAATCAAAGTGAGTAAGCACAAGTTAAACATCCACTATCGAGGTCCTCCGTGAGGAAGTCGAACTCAGCAACACGCATACTGCTTACGTTATGCACATTTCCAACACATTGAGTCTCACCTCGGCAAGAAACAACCACAAGCAAAAATTCCAATGGCGTTTCTCTTCAGTCAACTTCATTTTAATAATGTTACTTCACATGCTCTTTTTTACGTCGGCCATCTTGTTATGCGCAGTAAGAGATGCGCAGTGCAAAACCAGGGAATCACCTTAACTGTTACAATCAACCCTTTCGATTTTCATGCTTGTGTTATATAACAGGCCAATACCACAACCAGATCGTTTTTTCTCGGTACTTGGGTGAAAGAATATCCCCAGGGACTCAGCTCATTCACAACACGATTGGACTCCCCATCTGATTTGGTCCAATTTTCAGTAGTCCCCAAGATGTCAATTTGATGATCAACTGCATAGTCTTTGATAATTAGTGCCTTATTATTTATAGAGCGCGCATTTAAAAGACACATAGACATATGGCGGGCATTGCTGGCTTTTAAAGGCAATCGCTGAATGGTAATCAGGTCACTGGGATTAACCCTGACCAGGTCGCCGAGGATTGACTAAAACAGTCGATAGGGTTTTCATCACAGGCAAAAGAAAGTTGATTTTGTTTCTCGGTACGCTAAAACTAGCTGAAGAGTATGGAGTATGAAAACTAATAACTCAGTAACGACCTCAACGAGGAATTGCCCTTAGGCCGTTAGCGTCAGTTTAATTGCTTCAGAACCGTTAAAGCTCACTGGTAACTAAAACAACGGAAATTGCACGAAAAACAATTTACCACTGAAGTAAGTTAAAAAAAAATACTAGTCAGGATCGTCCCTTATTCAACATGACCCTTCTTTAGGTTGGGAGTAAGCGAGTGCTAATTTTGGCGGGAATACTGATGGCGGCAGCAAGAGTACTGGCCTTCAAACATACTACAGTGTTTGAGAACAGTTATGCTTATAGTATTTGTGCAACTAAACGATTTAATTTTAGTTTACATTTAGGAAACGCAAAAATTCAAAAACACTGTTTAAAAAGAGAACAAGAGAGTATGAAAGCTTTTAGGCGTAGGTTCAGAATAAACAGTTCAGGAAGTTTGCCACCGACACCGGCGTTGTTGCAAGGTGGCTTGAAAAATAACTTTAATAATTAAGAGTATTCTAATTTATTCCGATAATTTAGATATCTCTTATTTTCAGCGTCTTAAAAATACAGCCGGAGTTCTCCTTGCGACACTCTTATAAGCGACCACCTCTAATTACAGGCAGCATTCAATGAAACACCGTTTGAACTGACTTTTAAAAGCAGGCCTACTCTGGGACCTTAACTCGCCTTAACTGGCCCTAACTCGCAACTTGAGATTATGTTCAAATTCCCTTATCTCGCCTTAACTCGCCTAAACTCGCATTATCTCGCACAAACTCGCCCAATCTCGCCACTGCCAAGTGGATACCAATTTTAATATCTTATCCTACTCTCAGTGTAATTTCACAATTACTCCATAAAGGGAAGACGCAAAAGAATACAAATTTCAAAAGTTTAAAAGATAGTGATTTTTAAGGAAAACAGGGTTTTTACCTTTAAAAAAATATGTAATTGACCAATCCCATCCTTCTGGAATTTCCAATAGCCTCTGTGGTAAGGGGTATTTCACCACTAAAGATTCGATGAGGTTTTTCATACGTAACATTGTCATGCCTTGGAGTCACAACTGGACTGTCAATGGAACTACCAGGAACAGCCTGAACATGCACTAACTCGTTGCCTCACAAAAAGGCTTCATTGCTGAGCATGGTAGAAATTCCAGAGGCATGGGGTCACAGGAACTAACAAATCCCACATTCACTGTTTGTGTTTTGGTCCACAAAGTAAGTGACATTAACTAAAAGCACAAACAGTGAATCCACAAAAAAGTTTTCATAAAATAGTTTAAGTTTTAGTCTTACACTTCTACGCAATACAAATAAACACTCTAAATTCAAGATTGCTTTGAATCTCTCAATTGAAGAAAAAAATATTGTCCTATGATTTGTTTCTAATTTTTGGCTTAAAATAAGAAATCTCGAATTTAGAGTGAAATACAAAAACATAATACCAAAATATCAATTTTTTAGTTTTAAGCTGGTTAATGATTTACAAAAAAAGTCTACTTGTAATGGAAAGTTTAATTACTTTGCAAATATAATGCATGCAAGCTGTTTATGACATATGAAGCTAAGAGTAGTAGCATACGTATCATCTTATAATCTGATGAAGCTTAATGAGGACTCCAGCTGACAATCATCAGTGAAAGGCTAGGATGTAGCCAGAAACGAGAATCCTTTAAATAGTCCACATACTGATTGCAGTCCATATTTCTTATAAATAATTCTTGTAAATATTTACCTCGTACTAGAAGATCTGTACATTGGTTCAACGTGACATCCTGTATGGCCTACATTGTAGTCAGACTGGCAACCATAACCCAGGCATGATTCAGAAGACTTGTTACATTTAGCCCTTAGCTGAATAAAGGATTGCCAAAGGTACAATATTTTGCATTGATAGCCAACTTCGTTCGCCATCTTTGAAATTACCCAGAAGATACTGGTAACTCGTGTCTTCCCAGGGCCCTCTCGGTCAGCCTATTGTCCTCGATATGCATTCTGGGTAATTTTCAAGATGGACGGGAAAACTTCTGAAGAAAAGGAGGAGAACTCGTGCAAAACTTTTGATGTTAAATCGAGAAGTTTCAAAATGTATCACATGCAGGTAAGCTAAGCTAAAGCCTTTTACCCTTGCAACGTAAACTCTATAAAAGCCTTGTTGATTCCAGTCCACTGGCAAGTTTTAGGTTGGAAGCTTCAATGTGGCGTACGTGACATGAAAACACGCACAAAACGCCTGAGCCGGTGATCATTTTGTAAAAATGCGAGGCAGGAAAGATTCATCAGTGACAACTCTTAAGAGTTTGGAAGACAAAGCCGATGTTAGAGAGTGTTTTCTTGAGTTAAATAAGGTATAGTCCTCTGCACAACTATGAACACTTTCTGAAATTTTGTAAAAAATAAGTAAGCCTGAACAGAAAATATGGTCATTTATTTTTTGCTGTTTTGCTAGGCTAAGAATGATCAAGAGATTACTATCAAGTTAGCTTGATCCTCCTTTCTTTTGTAGAAATCAAGGTGTCTCTCACAGGATTGTCCAAGGTTTAAGGAGGGAGTTTCTAAAATATGGGAACTGCTGTCTTTGCGAAAAGGCATCAGCCTTCATTTGCAAGAAATTAGAATAGATTATCCGAGGAAACGAAGAGGCAATCATTTCTGGCAGTGAAAACAAACAATTGAGCTGGACTCCAAGGGAAACCATCAGTGAAGTGGAGAGAATGGATCAAATGGAAGACTTAAAGATAAGTGGTAGTTTTCAAGGAGAAAGAAATTTCATTTCATTTCAGTAATATTGATTGTGGCATAAAAATTTCCTCAGCTGAGTTGTATTTCGTCAGCTTCCCCGGATTTTTATACTAGTTCTTTGAAGAACATTGACACAGACTGCATTTTTTTTTTTCAATTCTGGAGTTAGTGATAACAATTGATGACATGTCATGTGATACCTATTATGCTCACCTGGCTATTAAAACATAGTGTTATTGATTTACAAAATAAATAAAATAAAATAAAATATCCTACCTGTGCTTATACTACAGCTACATTTTTTTTTTATCAATTCATGATTGTTTTGTTTTCATTTTTTTCCCCACTACTGGTAATTTATTACTCTGCCAAATAATTATATAGCTTTAATAAATAATATATGATTATGATGACACTGATTATTATTATGATACAGCCACCAAATGGTCTAGTTTGGAGTCTAAATGCTATATAATTAATAAAGAACAGGACTCCATATCACTAGCATATCCATACTTAAGCTTGTCCAATTAGGAAAATATTTCAGTTAATAAATTTAAACAAGATTTGGCTTCATTCAACTTTGGAGCTCATCTGAAATTTTTGGTTTAATTTTTTCGTAATTGGACAACATGGAGCCTACTATATATATAAGACATACAAAGATTCCAAGGGCATCTTTATATGTAT
This sequence comes from Porites lutea, assembly GCF_958299795.1. Taxonomy (NCBI): domain Eukaryota; kingdom Metazoa; phylum Cnidaria; class Anthozoa; order Scleractinia; family Poritidae; genus Porites; species Porites lutea. The sequence goes on along the minus strand of NC_133203.1, from coordinate 34,684,417 downwards.
GTTACTAAAGCATATTATAAGATGGATCATTTTCCCTTAACTCGCCTTAACTCGCACAAACTCGCAACTGATAGGCGAGCTCAATTTTTCCTTATCTCGCCTTAACTCGCCTTAACTCTCATTAGCTCGCACAATCTCGCGGCGAGTTAAGGTCCCAGAGTAGGCCTAAAAGCCTTGTAATGTTAAGCTCTCTTAAGCAACAGTTTCTGTAAGCGGACCACTCTTGTGAATCACTAGCAGGACCGTTTCATTTGTTTTTTAGTTCTTCAAGAACCGACCCCTACGTCGACACTTAAATAGGACGTGGGATGTTAGTTACACGAGTTATAGGAGGACACGCAGTGAATTGCATTAATTGATCGAGACAGTTGATTACTAGCTTCAAGTCGCTCAAACAGAAAACAGGTATAGAGCAAACATAAAGAACGACTGCCTACGAAAAGATCTCAAAGTTTGTTTCCTTAAATTGTTTCTGTTTTTTTTCTTTGACAACTGTTTGGATTCAAGGCACGTCATCTTTGTAAGACATATAGTGGTATATTCTCGCTATATGTGCATCAGTAGACAGGAAAAAAAATATCCCCTATTTAGCGTCGCTCTCGGTCCTTGTTTCACTGACAACAAACAAGAGGTATGACATCTCTGCGTTATGTCACTAATGTTTTAAAAAGCTTAAATAAAACTTAATGTAAACTCCCCAGCAAGCACCAAGAAGAAAGCAAGGCGGGTTATTTTTCAGCTGTTGAAGAAGGAAAAAACGCGTGATAAACGGGGCTGTGTTTGCAAAGTGAACATCGACTGTTGACGCCACAAAAGTAAACAGAAAAATGAGTCATTTTCTAATTATTTTTTCTTGCATTTGCATATAAAAGCTAACTGAAAACGACGTGTCCAAAAACAAGAATCGATCGTTAACATAAGGGACCAAAACATTTTCTTACAAATCGTTAATCTCCCAAACATTTGGACCAAATAATTTAAGACTGAGTTCCAAATTCTTTCCGGAAAGGATAAATCTTTATATTTATCGAATCTTTTTTCCAAAAAGTGCAGAGTTGACCAGTTTGCTTTCAGAATTTCATCGGGTTAAATCGGGTTGTGGCTATTACCTGCCTGTTTTGTTTTTGTGTTTTTGAGGCCTTTATATAAACCGGGGCGCCGGTTAATAGGGAAGAAAGATTCACGGGCGATTGACCTCCTAAATTGCAGGAAAATTCGATCGGCAATAAATTTTCGCTAACAAAATCACTATATACTATATAGCTGATTATATTCCGCAAGGTCATTTACTGTTTTTTGTGTAAGTTATTTGCTTGTTTGGTTCCTTTTTTAGTTTATTTTTTTATTTTTTTTATTTTTTTTGTGGTTGTATTTTGCTTCTTTGTTGATTTGTTAGTTTGTTTTCTTTCGTGGGGAACCGGTTGGACTAATTAACTTCCCAACGCGCTAAAATGCAGGTACGAATGTAGAATGTAATCTTACAGCCTCGACGTGACATTGCTCGTTGCATGTTAGGCTTAATATTCACCTGCACTTCGTTAAAAATGATCAGAACAACAAAACAAATATAAACAATACAATTTGTATCGCAAGTCAAAAAAAATATCTGCTGCCTATATCCACCTCATTCAACATCAATTAACAAGGAAGTCATTGATGATTTCGGTGGGAACTGCAACGGAGACTGTGTTAGTGACGAAAAAGGGCAACTCACCACTCTCACTGAGCCATTGAGTTGGGCTAATTAGTCATGAATGTGCCAAAAAAGCAGCATAGAAAAAACGGGCGATTTTGGCGTAGCAGAGTGACTAAAATCGTCATTTCGGTACTTTAAAAGGTGAATTCTTTAACATTATAGAGCGGATTCTTTAAGTTAAAGGATTAATCTATCATTCCACCTAAATTTCAAGTAAAATAAACGAGAATTGGGTGCAGACTTTTAACATTGAAAATCAGGCTTTTTACTGTATTTTCAGTATGGAAAACGACCCTTGTCCAAGTTAAACATTGAATTTCTTCAAATTAGTCAGAAATCTTCAGATTATAGAGCCGATAATTTAAGACAAAGGCCTTACCTACACGTGGATAGCTTTTTCGCGAAATTTTGACTCGATTAAGCTGCAGACTTTTAAGTTTGATTTATGTCACTATTCCGCTTAAGATAGGCATGAAAAAGTAACACAACTAAATGGCGCAAGCTGGCAAATAAGACAATTACTACAAGATGGCGTAATAAGGGGGGGACACAGCCCTGTGGCAGGTTCTAGCGACTTCAGGTTATGCGCACAGCAAAAACACAAGCCTCACTTATCGCCCCACTACCGTGGGGTAGGACAAGAGTATAGGCAGAGCCTTTCTTATCTCCCCAGCGCCGCACGGGCTGGATCGGACAAGATTAAGGCAAATGAATAAGATGGCAAGACACAAGCAATGCCAAAAGCTTGGGGGAAGTCGCAACGCAGACTTAACCGCACCACAAGGAGCTAGTGACCCCCCAAACTTTATTGATACCTAACACAACGAAACTCCTCCAAAGGGAGGGAGGGTGGGTAACAAAATTACTGTAACTGTTTGCTCTTGTGCAAGCTAAACGAATAATGACCAGGTCTGCAATAGCAGAAGTTTATAGCTAGACAATGTCTCAAATCTCGACCAATGAATACAGTTGTACCATAAGCTACCTAGTCTTATCATGATTAAAGTCTAGCCATGAATAGGGCCTTGAAAACAGGGACCAATCTGCGCGATGCTAAGAAAAATATCATGAGAAACATACGACAAATTAGTCAGGTTCCAACCCCGAACAGCTTTTGTTTGTATCTTAAAATAAGCGTGCTTTCATTCATAAATAAGGCTTTAAAGATCGAACAGAGCATACATTGGGGCAGGCTACCTTAGCCTACCCCCCCCCCCCCCTGGGGCTTCATGTTCCATTAACTGCATTTACCATCTGGTAAATGTCTTACAATATAAATTTTAAAGTTAGCGCGCAGTCGGAGTGAAGTCATTGTCTTAGTCAAAATAATGGTTGCCATGAAAATACAATACGCGGTCGCTTTGAACAGCAGACAACATCGAGAAGCCAGTTGCGCTTGAAGTTTAAAGACATCAGAGCAATTGCGGCTTGCGTTTGCTACTCCGTCAAAATTGTTTTGAAGAAATCTGATTAACGCTTAACTACATAGTTATACAGTTTCGGTTATGTTATAAGCTTATCTAGGTTCAAATTGATTATTGGCTGTTTCATCTACGCGAATATCACCATTTTTCGACTCTGTTTTCGACTGAAAATTTACATAGAGCGTCCAATTCTCTTTATAGAGCGCGGCACAACTTTTACAATAAACATTTCTTGCTATCGTTGTCTATATTAAACGTCCTACTTTATTTTACTTCAATCTCTTTACTGTGCGTCTGACGGGTGTATTGAGGAGACGAACTTCCGATGCGAAAGGGCCGATTCTAAACTTCGCACTGATCACTCTAGTTGTGCGTTATCTTCGGTCACAGGCAAACTGACTTCTTTTTTGACTCCACTTTTTTTCTCTACCGCCGTCTTACTCACAGAGTAATCAGTTAGAGCTCCGTCAAAACTCTAATGCGAGGAAACGAAACTAAAATTTTCGACTCACCTTAAAGTCAGTTATCTGTAAGGAGTAATTAAAATACTCATGGTGTACATTCTCTCCGACATGAAAATGAGAAGACAAAATGTTTAGTGGCAATTTATTGCAAATGAATTATAATGTTATTCGAGAGACAGTAGACGAGATAAATGATAAATATTTTGTCTTTTTTTTTTCTGCCCCGACAAAACTGCAGGAAAATTAAGCTGGAATGTCTTTTACAGACTCAAAGTTTGAACAAAAAAGCACATAAATGGTGCCACGTGAAAGTACTGCTGAAGAGGTTTTAAATGGTAACACCATAGGACTTCATCCACAGACGCAAAAGTTAGAACTACATACTAAATAAATTTTTGATGAAAATTTACGAGAGGAGGTAAGCTTGTTGAGAACTTAGAAATATTTTGAATGAATAATAAAACAATTATGGAATTCGGCTTCCGTATGATGTGAAGAATTATTCTGATCTCGGAGGCTGTTATCCACCGAGGCAGCCTCGAGCTACATAATTCTTTACATAATAACTCAGCCTCATTCAATAATTTTTGAATAGACAACGAAGGATACAGTTAGTTAAGAATTTTTTTCTAACAGAACTTTCATAAATTGTTCATCTTCTTTCACTCTACAGATGTATCAGCTGCGAATAACTTCAGCCCCAACTGTGAGATAAGAGAATCTTGCTCCCGGTCAAGCGAGTGTCTTGTAAATCAGATTACAGTAGATCCAAACTCTAATGTTACCCTCAACTGCTCGATCAAACGTGGCGGGGTGACAGGAGGAATAAACTGGCGCGACCTTACCAATGATGGCATGGTATTACAGCAAAACAATTCAGCAGGTGGAAATGAGCGATGTCAATGCACCCACATATATTTTGCACGTAAGGCGTGTTTGTTAAAAATGTTGCCCTTCTTTAATACTTGAGTGTGCATGTGTTATTGCATTAACCAGAAGCCGGTTTAACCACGAGTAAAACTAGGAGCCCAAAAACCGGAGCGACAACTGTTTTCACTGGCCCGTACATTTTAACAAACCAGTTAGAAAACCAAAACCCCTAAAATGGCCTTTTTGGCCTTAATGACGTTAAGTTTTTCTTTGTCACATCTTTATAATGTGCTCATGAAAGGAGCGGACTTTCCATTTTAGCGGGAAAAAGTACTCTAAAATGTATCTAAAAATAAAAGGGTCCGTCAATATGCCGTGGGCCTAGTACGGGAGTTAATCATATAATGTCATAAATGCGCTGTTTTATATTTATTTTTTTCCAGTATGGTCTAGCACATCTAAGAAAAATATCTCAAAGCTGCAAGAATCCAGAATATCCCAGTAAAAATCATTCCAATATATGAGAATTTAACCCTATACTTGGCCATATAGTACCACAGGAGTAACCAAGTTCGAAATATGACCATCAGCACTCGGTTGCTAACTTTCACAATATACGGATTTGTCTGGGAGAAAAAAAAAATTGTTTCTGTAGCCTAGGAATCTGAAAGAATTTAAATAATAATCGGCTAACCTCTTTTAAATTGCGTGTTTCTCCTTCCTGTGAGATTTCTGATCCGATTTATGGCCATTTAATGAGTTTTATTGGAACCGGTTTGCTCACCGGTATAACACTATGGCCTCAAACTATTACAACACTTTGGAAGGTTTTTAACCCAGGAGTCATTTCATAAGAAGGTTGAGCATGATTGTCCAGGTGAACGTAGTCCTGAAAAGGACCGCTGTTGACTGTGACTGACGTTTCGACAAGCTGTGTGGTAGTAATCTTCATAGTCAAAGTGAGTTGTATATTGTCAGTTGATGGTATCTCTGGTTATGGTCGCGATGTTATTACACATCTGTCAATTAAGCTGTGATGTTATTGGCTATGAAGACTCTCAAATGTTATTGGTGTGTTTCGATCCATCTTTTTGTCACATCTGAACTGTCTTTTATTGTTAGTCAAATTGTCGGTTATCAGTCATTCTGTCGTTGTCAGTTTTGTTTGAGTCCGTCAACAAGTCTACACTGTGCTGGTACACCAGCACCGTACGAACGATTTTTCAATTGTGACAAAAAGACTGATCGCACCAATAACATTACGAGTCTTCATAGCCAATAACATCACGGCTTAACTGACAGACGACCAATAACATCGCGACTTAATTGATCAGTTAGGTCAATAACCAGAGTTAAATATCATCAGCTGACGTGATACAACTGACTCTGAAGATGGCTATTGCACAGGTTGTCGAACGTCAGTCACCGCTAACAACAGTCAACCTACTTATTACAACACCAGAGGATATTAACATATTATAGTTAGATTTCGAGAAAATTCCCACTGATTTATAAATTTCATTTCATCGTTATCCTGTTGTTAAGGAGCGGCGATGTCAACAGAACATGGCTCTAAAATTAAGTTTGAAGTTAGATACGTTGCTTCATGCACTACAGCCAAAGTTATGAAGCATCAAACACGAAGAGGTAAGACCTTGAAAAATGGGCACCTCAGCCTCCTTAAATGTATGTGATGACAATATCCAGATTTTATTGTTTTAGGTGAAGTGACGTACGTTAATAGCGGCACATGTTCAAGTTCCACAAAATATTATAAACGAGACCGTCCAACAGAAGTTTGCTGTGCTTTCAGAGGATGGCCTCTACCTCGCATAATTTGGAGGAAGAACAAACCAGATGCAAAACGAATCGTCAACGGTTCTGACGGTTTTTCTCTCTCAGAGAAGCTGGAAGGAAAAGACACGCTACGTTCTTTTCTTCGCATAAGTAAATCTAAAGAAAAACATGAAGGGAAATACGAGTGCATTGCAGAAAACAGTATTCCTGGCTGGTCAAGTCGTGAACCTAAAATATTCGAACTGATTCTTAAATGTGAGTGGGGACCCGAGGGGGCCGCGCATTCCCTTTAATGGCCTATACGGGGTGGTTCCGTATGATATGGGTACCTTTTTCAGACTTAATGCATTTCAAAGGGTGGAAAATCTCGAGCTGAAGTATGTCAAAGGGTTTATAGAAATCTACCATTCAAGTATTTTCAAAAAATATCCTTTGATAAATAAAAATTCTTCAAAAAAACGCACCTTATGGCTATGTCCTCCTAGGTGATTAAAATGCTAAATGAAAATGATAAAGAGGACTTGATGTTTTAGCAATGTATTCTTATCAGTAGGTAGTTTTAAGGGGTACAGTTTTTCAATGGAAGGTGAACGAAAGGGGCACCTTTTCTGTCAGAGATGGTGTTTAACAGGTTAAGGAGTATGACCTCGGGGCGGAACCTCCCTTTGAAAAACCTTGATATGTAGCCCCCTCCCCTGGATTGACCTTAATCACTGAAAAAATTTCAATTTAAAGTCCGTATTATCTAGATTAGAGCAGGTAGACTCTAGAAAGTGGATCATATGTAGAAATGTAGCCTTTTTAAATGCTATTCTGTAGGCAGAGGTCACGGCCTTCGCGTGTGGCAAAAGGAGAAAACGTTGTATTTGTTTTGAAAATTATTTGAATACATTTAATGCTTAGTTACACAAGGATCGTTCATTTTACTAGGCCATCGCTTTTTTTACTTGTGTCTTCCCCTCCGCTATATTATTCTAGTTTGGTTTTGTGTTTGTTAGTCTTTAACGTGATGAGTACTAAAGTGTAACTAATAGAAAACCAAAAGAGGAAAATGTTACAATTACAATCTTTTACTTAACCAACGACACGACGTTGTTGGTCGGGGGTACTCCCTATAATGGCCTATACGAGGAGGCTCCTCCAGAAGGGAATATCTTTTTCAAGCTTCGGTAGTAGCGGATCCAGGGGAGGGACCCGGGGGGCCGGGCCCCCCTTATTTTTAGACCAAACTGAGACCCTAAGGGTAGGAAAAATTTTTTTTGAGATCCTTGCCACTCCCCCTTATTTCAAGGGCTTGATGAGCGAGCCCACCTTTATGTGAAAATCTGGATCCGCCACTGTTCGGGTATATGAAAGAGTAGGGATTTCACTACTTGAAATATATCAAAAAGTGTAGGGAAATCTGCCATATCGGTCTGTTATATAATTAATTATATCTTCAATTGACGTTTATTTTATTTGCTACCTTATTTCCTACAGGTCCGTCCCCTAAAAAACCAGAGACTCTCTCTCGCATGGTGACTGCAAGGGCGTCTTCCAACGCCAGTTTAATATGTTTGGTTGAAATTGATCCGAATGGTTGTGCAGATAGCCTAGAATTACAATGGAGGCATTTGCGTTTCAACAGTTCAGTGCTAATAAAAGGCGATGAAAAGTATGAAATACAAGAAAAGAAGACGGACACCAAGTGCAAAATACAGTTTATCCTTACTATTAATAACGTCACTAAAGATGACGAGGCGAAGTACAGCTGTAACTCTGTCTGTAGAGTGGGTCCTGGATTCGTAAAGTCGGCCACCATTGAGTTAACAGTAGGATGTGAAGAAGAAGGTAATTTAAAGGGTATCTACGTAAAACCAGTAACAGGCCCGGAACACCCTCAGGAAGCCCCCGGACACCCCCTGACAGGCTATACGCCCCGGAATACCCTAAAATATATATATCAATTAAGACTTGATTTGATCCATTGTGGGATTTGAAGTATTAACACGACTTGATGTCATGGTTTTGAATAAAACAATCAGCGTCTGCTGTTCTTTATGTCGGTGCTAGCAGGAGAGGGGAGGGAGGGGGTGTTTTGCTCGGTGAGTAGCAATGATCCAGGAATTAAGTATTTATTATATATTACTGACATGTACAGTACTATGGTACCATCGCCGGTGCACTGTTAATGTTCATAACCTTGTTTGAGACCTTAAATGCAACAGGCTGCTGGTCCAAATAAACAAGCCTGTTCACCACGTTTAAAAGTGGTATTACCCTGTTAAGACTCTTGATCCTGAAACCATACCCTACAGCTGGGCGGCACATATGAGTTTGGCGCAAATAAAGGAGAGCCGGCCGGGACTTACCGTATAAATTAATCGAATAAAAAACTCTCCAAAAGGTTTTCAAAAGGCAAATTTCAGGAAGTATTTTCTTTGGTAATTTCCTCACAATGCCTGAAAAATTCAAATTCAGCCGACTTAAGGTCGAATCTGGACGGCATATGTCTGCAGCGGCATCGTTTCGTAGAGAACATCAAATCAGATGGTAAACATTTAGACTGATTAATATTCTTCAAATGCCATATAACCTTTTAGCCAACAGTACTTTACTGTACATGATTTTTTTTCAACGTCAGTAGCTCTTTCAGCGTATCTCAAACCAAAAGGCTATTAAATATTCAACAGAGGTCTACGGACTAACTTAAAATCTTCGGAAGTCGCATTGGCAAGTCGTCAATCTGACCCAAACTCCGTTTTTCCAGTTTAGATAAAATATAAACTAATAATTGATTCATTGATGATATTTCAGGGGTTTTTTTATTATTATTTTGATTTTATTATTCAATGGTGTTCCTGCAGGGTTCAGGCTGTCAGAGGGTATTCAAGGATATTCCGGGCAGTGTTATGATGGTGTCCCGGGGTGTTCCGGAAGTGTTTCGAGGGTGTTCTGGGGGTGTTGCGGGAATGTTCCGGGGTGTTCCGGCACACTAATTACAATGCCAGACTGAATGATGGAATATCGTAAGGTTGTTCGCTCTGTTGTGTATGTGGTGTTACCGATTCAAGTGAAACTTCTTCAGCAGTACTTTGGCATAGTTGTAATGTTTTAGGACACAAAGTCAGAACACAAAGTCAGTTCGTAATTCGCCAACTTTTTACTGCGTCCTCTCACATTCTACACTAGTGCCTATTACACAGTGGCGTACTATTTATTTAGTATGTAGCTCTAACTTTTGAGTCTGTGTGTGTAATCCTATGGTATGACCATTCAAATGAAACCTCTTCAGCATAAATTTACACATGGTACTATTTTTTTAGTTTGTAGTTCTAACTTTTGAGTCTGTGGATGAAATCCTATGGTATGACTATTCAAATGAATCCTCAGTGACTTCAACAGTACTTTCACCTAATGGTACTATTTATTTAGTTTGTAGTAGTTCTCTTTTTGTGTATGTGGATGAAATCCTATGGTGTGACCATTCAGATTTATTTATTTTATTTTGTTTGCCACACAATAATAATTACAAAAAATATAGGAAAAGTTATAGTGGCGAGGAGACCTAACAGAAACTATAGGAGCTTATGAGAGGTTACGTAAGGCCCCCTCGAGCTATGGGCTAGAGCTGTTTAACATCAATTGAAGAAAAGATGGCGCAAAGTCGAACATGGAAAGATTGATGAACTGTTTTCATATTTACTCAATAATTTAATCTTCAGTATTTTCTTAAAAGAGGAAGGGGATCGAGAGGTGATGACCTCGTTGTCAAATGAATTTAAAAACTTAGGTCCTTGAAAAAAGGGAGAGAACTTCATACTGTTTGTTCGACAATACTGTAGACGGTAGGCCTGGGAATTTCTTTATTGTAAGAGTGGAATTGATTGCTTTGGGAAAAATCGTTAATAAACCTTGGAGGTAAAAAGGAATTTTTGTAAGAAAACATAAATTGGTCTAGTTGTAGCAAATAGATATCATTGAATTTTAGAATACCGAGGTCTGTAAAGATGAAGTCTGTATGAGCTTTGAAATTCGATTTATTAATAATTCTAATAATGCACTTTTGCAGGATAACAAGACGGCGGAGATTGGTTTAATAGGTCGAAGCCCAAACTATATTACAGTAGTAGAAATAAGGATAATTTAAGGAATAGTCGAGCATACGTAGAGACGTTTTAGGAAGAAAGAAGCTGCATCTAGATATTATACCGATTGACTTTGCAACTTTATTTGCAACGTGTGATATTTCCGACTTCCAGTTTAGGTGCAACCTCTTCGGCAGAACTTTTACATGGTACTCTTTATTTATTACATAGTTCTAACTTTTGAGTCTGTGTATGAAATCCTAAGATCTGACCATTCAAATGAAACCTCTTCAGCAGTTTACCCTCCAAGTATCGTTTACAAAATTGAAGATGTGCCTTCTCGATTTGTCAGCCGTCCCAGGTCTTAAAGTCTGGTTTGGCATGCACCCCCCCAAATTTCACTGTTAAATGTTAGAATAGGGGAGATCATAGTATCAAATATTTTACAGGCGAGAGCTGCTTTTAGTTTGCTAAGGTTTGTGAGTCGTCTCAAGCTGAAGAGGGCATGAAGAGCTTTCTCCTTGAGATGTTCACGTGACACTGAAAAATTTCCCGATGAGGACATTCGAGTTACTAAGTAAGTGTACTCTTGTACAACATCAATTATTTGACTATCTATGAGAAAGTGAAAATCCGCATTTTTTTCTCGTACGTTTCTGAAAAAGTATAATTTTTGTTTTCTTGGGATTGATTTCCATCATCCATGAAGTACAGAATGAAGATAGTTTATCGAGGCAATTTTGTAGTCCTGTTTTGGATCGTGATAAAATGATTAAATCGTCTGCATATAATAAAGAATGCAGTTTTACAACGTTTGGCAAAACAAAAGGATGAGATAATGTATTTTCAAATGCGAAAGGTAGGTCGTTAATATAAAGATTAAAAAGCAGTGGACTTAAGTGTCATTGTCTGAGAAAGTGTTCCAGGGGCCAAAAGTTGTGGTCAACCGATTTGGCTGAAACTTGGCACAGAAGTTGGGTATAACGAGATATTTCAAAAGCCACTTTGGCTCACTTCTCTGAGGTTTAGTTTTGGAGTTACAGGGGGGGGTCTCATTTTTTGCCCTTTGGGCACCAAAATTCCAGCCTTCCAGGGGACATTTTGAAAGTGTGATAAGACCCCACTGGTAAATTGTGCTGCCAAATGAATTTGACCATGAACTCTACTATAATAGAGCTTTCAGTTCATGCATGTAACTTTGTCCTCAAGGTATTGTACAGAGAGGAGCCTGGGGCTAGAGTTTGGCCAAAATTGATGTTAAAATTACAACCCAAAATATCCATTTTTCAAAATTTCACTTTATTCACCTGCCTTCTTGCATAACTTCCAAACCTATACCACTGTTTACTTTAGTCACCCAGTTATCAAAATCAGTTGAGAAAAATTTGGCTTATTATGGTTTATTGAACTTTTGGAACAAACACTTCATGCCCCTCTAAGGCGATGCAAAATGGAGTTTTGAGCCTAATTCAGGCCATAAACAAACCAAATTGTTGACAAGAGGCCCTTATTCTGTATTTGGTAAGTGAAAATGAATTGTCAAGGCCAAATCAGTTTCGTTGTTTAGAAATACACCAATTCTTACCTTAAAATTGATCTAAAACAGGCCTCTGATTAGCGCAACAAACACATAATTTAGCAAAACAAAGGTGATTTTATTCTTTGAAAACCTGGTAAACACCATATATAGAACACAAATGATGATGTTCTGATGTACAGATAACAATCTTTTTACAAGATGCTTAAATTTTTCTTTGATTTATAGTCAGTTTCACGTCATATCTCCAAGCATTACTCCAAGCGTGGAAAGTCTCCATATTTTGTCAGGCCCATTTTTTCACATTTTTACCAGATAAATTTAGCTTATCAAAAGGTTCGTTAACATATAATCTTCGTCTGACCTTGTAATAGCCTGAATAGTTGTTTTAAAGACACATCAGCAAAGGAGCATGACCATACATACGTAGATTACACAGACATATACGTGCTTCAGTGAGCAGTATCGAGGTGAACTGTGATTTTCCGAGTCCTTTAGAGCTGAAAAAATGAAACCATCCATCCACGGTTAGCTAGGAGAGCTGGATAACAAAAAGCTTGTTTTGCTTTTATAAAGAAAATAACCGAAACAAAGCCTTGCATTGAGATGATGCAATTGTTATTACATCAAGTTAGCTGGCCCGCCATTTTGGACTTGAAGAGTGTGGGGACTGGACCGAGTTCCCGTCCAATCCTTCTCCCGTTTCGCGGGAATTTTTTCTGTTTTTCATCAAGTGTGTTCGAAATTCTAGAAAGTGATCTCTGTTTCAGGATAATTTTTCGATGGCACTCTATTCCTTTGGAGGGGTAAATGACCAGTGCAGTGTCACGTCATGGGCTGTGCAAGAAACAGGAATGCTTCCTTTGTTGTCTTGCGACCCCAGTGACATGACTGCATGGTTAAAGCACAAGTAGAAGGGTTCAGGTGTGTCCGGGGAAGAAGAGGAAGAACTATATATATAAAATAACAATAACAATAATAGAAAAAATTATTTAAAATAATGTTAACTATTCAATTAAAAGAATAATGAAAAAATATACCTAAATAAGAGTGTTATCTGCTAAAACTCTCTAATATTCCCTAAAAAACTCATAAAATTTTTATTCTCTTTTGATAGCGAGGGCCTCTTTTGGTGAATAACCGCTGATTAGATGTAGTGTAGATGACTCTGATGAAAAACTGCTGATTTGTTGTGCTCAGTGAACAGTACTCTAGACACTGTTGTAGCATGTGGGTGGACTGAGCCCTCTCTTGGTTGGTAGGAATACAGAAAAATAAAAACGTTTTTTCAACGTTTCTGCCTGTGAAATGTTGCTGTTCAGTATTCTCCTATATATACTGCTATTTAAGTCCTAGTATTTGTCAATTTTTTTCTAATATTCTTGAGATTTTCTAAAATTCTTTTTCGTGTCTAAAATTCCCAAAACAGTTCCTGCGGAATTATGTAACTAAGCCTATTCTAAGTTGACTTGTCTTCAACGAAACAGGCAAATAAAGGAGACCGGTGGAGTTTCAATGCAAACTAGCTCGAATTGTACATTGCCAAACGTGACAAGCTCAATGTAAACAAACAGCTCAAGCAGAAAAACAGCCTTCAAGTTATTTCTATTATTGTTATTGTTATTTTATATATATATAGTTCTTCCTCTTCTTCCCCGGACACACCTGAACCCTTCTACTTGTGCCTTAACCATGCAGTCATGTCACTATCGCAAGACAACAAAGGAAGCATTCCTGTTTCTTGCACAGCCCATGACGTGACACTGCACTGGTCATTTACCCCTCCAAAAGAATAAAGTGCCATCGAAAAATTATCCTGAAACAGAGATCACTTTCTAGAATTTCGAACACACTTGATGAAAAACAGAAAAAATTCCCGCGAAACGGGAGAAGGATTGGACGGGAACTCGGTCCAGTCCCCACACTCTTCAAGTCCAAAATGGCGGGCCAGCTAACTTGATGTAATAACAAGTGCATCATCTCAATGCAAGGCTTTGTTTCGGTTATTTTCTTTATAAAAGCAAAACAAGCTTTTTGTTATCCAGCTCTCCTAGCTAACCGTGGATGGATGGTTTCATTTTTTCAGCTCTAAAGGACTCGGAAAATCACAGTTCACCTCGATACTGCTCACTGAAGCACGTATATGTCTGTGTAATCTATGTATGTATGGTCATGCTCCTTTGCTGATGTGTCTTTAAAACAACTATTCAGGCTATTACAAGGTCAGACGAAGATTATATGTTAACAAACCTTTTGATAAGCTAAATTTATCTGGTAAAAATGTGAAAAAATGGGCCTGACAAAATATGGAGACTTTCCATGCTTGGAGTAATGCTTGGAAGTATGACGTGAAACTGACTATAAATCAAAGAAAAATTTAAGCATCTTGTAAAAAGATTGTTATATGTACATCAGAACATCATCATTTGTGTTCTATGGTGGTTACTAGGTTTTCAAAGAATAAAATCACCTTTGTTTTGCTAAATTATGTGTTTGTTGCGCTAATCAGAGGCCTGTTTTAGATCAATTTTAAGGTAAGAATCGGTGTATTTCTAAACAACGAAACTGATTTGGCCTTGACAATTCATTTTCACTTACCAAATACAGAATAAGGGCCTCTTGTCAACAATTTGGTTTGTTTATGGCCTGAATTAGGCTCAAAATTCCATTTGGCATCGCCTTAGAGGGGCATGAAATGTTTGTTCCAAAAATTCAATAAACCATAATAAGCCAAATTTTTCTCAACTGATTTTGATAACTGGGTGACTAAAGTAAACAGTGGTATAGGTTTGGAAGTTATGCAAGACGGCAGGTGAATATAGTAAAATTTTGAAAAATGGCTATTTTGGGTTGTAATTTTAACATCAATTTTGGCCAAACTCTAGCCCCAGGCTCCTCTCTGTACAATACCTTGAGGACAAAGTTACATGCATGAACTGAAAGCTCTATTATAGTAGAGTTCATGGTCAAATTCATTTGGCAGCACAATTTACCAGTGGGGTCTTATCACACTTTTAAAATGTCCCCTGGAAGGCTGGAATTTTGGTGCTCAAAGGGCAAAAAATGAGACCCCCCTGTAACTCCAAAACTGCAATTCAGAGAAGTGAGGCAAAGTGGCTTTTGAATTATCTCATTATACCCAACTTCTGTGCCAAGTTTCAGCCAAATCGGTTGACCACAACTTTTGGTCCCTGGAACACTTTCTCAGACAATGACACTTAAGATACAGCCTTGCCGTACACCTCTCGCATAACGGAATGATTGCTTTTGTTTTTGGGCAATTTTAATTGAGCAGGAAGAGTTGTGATATAAGATTTTAATTAAGTTATAAAAAGAACCACCAACATCAATTTGTACCGAGTCAAAAGCTTTTTTGAAATCTACAAAACAAGCGTAGATCTTTTCGTTGTGATTATGAACGTACTTATCTATCAAGGTTCGGAGAGTGAAGACGTGGTCTGCTGTGCGGTTATTGGGTAAAAAACCAATTTGAGAATTGTGGAGTATATTCAAAGAAACGATATACTCGAGAAGTCGTTGGTTTAAGATAGAACAAAATAGTTTTCCTAGGCAGCTGGAGACACAGATACCCCGGTAGTTTGCCGGATCGCTTCGTCCGCGCGATTTATGAATGGGAGTAATAAGACCACCACACCAAGTCTGTGGCATGGTCCCTTGATTAAGAATTGAGCTGAATTGAGTTAAATAATTTTTCATTTACGGGCATCAGTGTATCAATACTAGCTTTTTTATCTGAAAATGGTGATTTACTATTCTTTAACTTTTCCGCAGCTTTACGTATTTCTCTTTCAGTTATCATGAAATCTAAGGGACGAGAGTGTTGACCATGGCATTCATTTTGTCGTAGTTCATTGCAAATGTTTTGCTGCGTTGGGTTAAGAGGTTAATTTGAATGAAGATTGTGGAAATATTGTAGCTAATTTTCCTCCGAGATTGATGGAACATCTTCTCCTTTTCTAGTGTCGTCCATCGATTTGAGACATTGCCAGAAAGTTTTCGCGTCTGAATTGTCTGCAGTGTTTTCTAGCTCAGAAATCTTGGCATTGTAATAATCATTCTTTTTAGAATTAAGTAATTTCTTGTATTGAGCCAGAGTATCATGGTATTGCTCACGTATGATAGTATTCAAAGGGTCTTGATGTTTCTTGCTAGCTAGTTTTCGTAATTCATGCCTTTTCAAACGACATTCTTTATTGCTTACCCATAGTTCTCCCTGAACCGCGCGCGACATTTTCGCTATCATAACATAATGAAGAGAAAAGATTACGAGGATTAATTCTAACAATCCTGGCAAAAGAAAAATGCTTTGATTTTTACTTTGATTTTTAGGTGTGCCGACCACGTCTTCAGATCCAACAGGTCAGTGAAAGTTAAATCATGGTGCTAACGACATAACTTTTGTACTAACGGTGGAATTAAACGCATTGTGAAAATTGTTGCATATCACTAACTAATTACACTGAGGGAAAAGAAAACCATTTCAGACCGACGAGAAACCCCGGTGGGTTTGTAGCAGTGTTTGTTTTATTTAGCTGGCTTCCCGTGCTTTTTGAGCAAGACAGCTCAAGATGAAGCTGTCTTCTGATTACCTACCTGATTAGATACCTTAGCCGGCAACATTGGCCCATAAATCTCGCCCCGCGCAGGGGTGGCCCGCTGTGTCACGTGAGATGTATATTGTTTTTAATACTGGCAATATAAAAAGAGTACAATTTAATTTCCCTGTCGTCTTCGATCACCAAGTAACAAAAAAATAAAAAAAAACTGTCGGTAAATGAATGACCGTTCTCCCACCTCCCCTCTCCAAACTTTGGTTTGGGTGACAAAAGGTTCTCAGACAAATACAACATTGAAATGGGGAAGAGGGGAACTTTGTTGTAGTTTGATGAAATCGTATGATCCTCCGTCAACTAATGATTGGTCGAGGGTGTTGATTTGCGTTTCAGGGTGTTCTCTCTATAAAGAATTACGCTGTGGCTATATGGCCGGTAACCGGTCAAGGTATTAAAAACACTGAATGACCGGCAGTCCCATATTCTGGGTAAATTTCAAAAAATCGAAAGATTCTAGCTAATCTAAACTATCATATGTCGATTAAGACAAGTCAAGCGATCCTGAAATGCCTTTTAGATCTCAAGTCTAGAGTTTGGTTTACGCTGGGCTCAGAAGACGAAACCGTGTTTTCTGACACTTAGAACCTTTTTTCAGCTCGACTGCCGGTCAAGGTTTTCAAAACACTAAATGGCCGGCAGTCCCATGTTCTCTGTAAATTTCACAAATCCAAAAAATTCAACCGTTCTGAACTATCATAAGTCGTGATCCTGATCAAACCAACCGGTTTTGTGGGATTTCTATATCATGTTTTTGTTGGTCTCGAGTCTTTGGATGTTCGTTGCTATTTATTAAGCATGCCGTGACAGGCGACGTTTGACGTCATAACATCTTGACCTTTCATACGGCCTATGCGGAAAACCGGCGGGAAAAGTCTCCACGCTTTAGTTGGGTCTGCTGCTTCTGGAGCAGAAATACACTTCAACATTATCTTGTTGACGTTATGATGAAAGAAAAAAGCTTTTTTGTACAACGTAATCTTAACTTTGCGTTGATGTATAGAAATAATATCGAGTTTTATTCGTTCTTTGCATCGAGTGGACTGCGAAATTTACTGAGAATATAGGACTGCCGGCCATTTAGTGTTTTGAAAACCTTGACCGGCAGTCGAGCTGAAAAAATTTCTAAGTGTCACAAAAAACGGTTTCGTCTTCTGACCCCAGCGTAAACCAAACACTAGACTTGAGATCTATAAAGCATTTCAGGATCGCTTGACTTGCCTTAATCGACATATGATGGTTTAGATTAGCTAGAATCTTTCGATTTTTTGAAATTTACCGAGAATACAGGACTGCCGGCCATTTAGTGTTTTGAAAACCTTGACCGGTTACCGACCATATAGCCACAGCGAAAGAATTAAGGTATTACTAGTCCGTTGAAATTAAATTCCCAGAATTGACTGCAACAGGTACTCCGTAACTGGATCAAATAACATTTCATGATCTTCCGCAGGGTTTGTAGCCGCCAAAAATGCCAAGCCTTCCAGTCGCAGGAGTTGGGTCCTACCTATCATCATTATTTCATCAGCAATCGTAATAATTAAAAACACCAATGGAATTATAGTTTACTGTGAATAAAGCTCGGGTATCTTATCATACTAGTAATAACCAAAGATTAGTGAGTGTGCCGGGCGACAACGACCGAAGGTCCAAACGCTTCAGTTGCTCCTCGCTGTGCTTTGCGTACGTTTCGCCTGAGGAACTTACATGAAACACCGTGAAAATAATGTCTGTGATATACATGTACGATACTCGATTATTTAAATATCATATAAAACTTAGTGAACATGAGTGGCAGTAAAATCCAGAGGAAAAGCAAGCATGGCGGACATTTCACTCGTTTCAAGAGTAAGAACTAGGCGAAATAATGGCTAAAAACATGGCAAAAACAGTAAGAGGACAACTCGAAGGGCGACATCTGCTATTCGGAGAATATTTGCGGAGCTGAAAAACCCTAAACGTGCAATATCGAAGATGATGATGATGTTTTTAAAGTAGGAATTATTTTGAATGGATAATAAAACAATTATTGAATTCGGCTTTCGTATCATTTAAAGAACTATGGAGATCTCGACGGGTAACTCAGGCACCCTCCTCGATCTCCATAATTCTTCATAAGATACTCAGCCTCATTCATTAATTGTTAATTAAGGTTAGTCAGTCAGTCCTAGCAGCACGCTCTTAACTGTGGTACAGACACGGATGCTTTGTCATCCAATCGTAACTTATACAACTAATCTTTTGAATGCAAGTGATTTAAGAGCACAACTTAAAACTATTACAGAACTTGTGTGTGAATAAAGTTTAACTTGGCAAAAAAACGATCGGCTGTGGGTGTTTTTCCCGAAGGGTCTGGTCAATTTGTATGTTCTAAGACATTTAATTGCTTTGATATCACTCTAATTGCATAAAGCAGAAGGCGAAACGGCCTTAAATTTCTCTTTCGTCAGAAAAAGTCACCATTCTGTAATTGGTGTCGTTAGTCATATTGAATACTTTAAGAACCGTCTATGCTGTATAAGTTGTGGGAAAAAAAACAACTCTGGTCGCCATCTTAGAATGAAAGCGAGCCTTAGTACGCATGAATTACCGCGGGCAAAGTGGCTGTCATTTTGCAAAGTTGCATGCAAAGATTTTGTCACGACACGGTATGTATGATTTATTGCCGGTCCATGACACGGTATGTATGATTTATTACCGGTCCCTTTGATGAATAATGTGGTGGTTACAACTCAGAATTGGTGCGAATGTAAAGCAGGAAAATAAGTGGATGTAGCCATTCAATAGGTTTATTGTATTTATTGGTGCACTTCCAAAGGTCAAATCTCAAAACTGTGCCTGTAGTTCAAAGCAAAACATCGCTTCCACAGACATGGCATCTGCTCAGAAAGGGACGTTTCCTTGACACAACCAGGAATGTAGTAAATTACACTTGAAAGTACTCAATTAAACATTCCGTAAGCTTGGACATAGAGCTCTTTTTAGTGAAGCTTGGCCCGAATACTTGTAACTGCCTAGGTACAATCCCCAACGTGCACTACGCTCCCATTATGCGTCTGTAATAAAAATTTATTTAGGGTACTTTCCAGGAATCCTTATAACTACTTTACTTAATGCCTTACCCACAAAAGTAAGGTGGTGTCCAGACTTTAATACTTTTTAAAAATAATTGGTTTACAATATTTTAAAGTGTAAGGCCAGCATGCGTTTAAGTTGAACCTCGTAAGTTGTCTTGATAAGGTTTCTTATGCACCTATCAATGTAAAGCCGGCGGGGGGGAGACAGGGCATGGGGTGGGGATTTCACATTTTTCAAAAATTTGCAGTCAAATTCCCTAACCACGGGCAAATTATTCCAGTCAAATGCAACCAAATTTCCCCACCCCGGGCTGCACATTGCTGTCAGATATCCCAAGGCTAGACCCAAGGAAGGCACAATAAAAATATCTCCAAATAAAACTATGCAGTCTTTATATATATATTTATATTACGTTGCTGCCTCACCAAAGATACATGTTCCTGTTACAGCTGCAATTATACGTTTTAACCATAATCCGTGTTACACTGCGTAGAATACAGAAACCTTTAGGAGAAAGTCCAAGTTTTGCAAGTTTAAATATACCGTTCTTAGTAAAGGGTACAGAGAAAGTCAGTTTTGTACGCTTACAGTGATTGTAGCGAATGAGCATACACTGATCAATTGTACTTGCAAAAGTCGACTTGGTTGCTCTTTACCTCCGTTTACTTTGATACCGCGGTATCTTAAGAGGTTCAATTGATCAAAAACACACTAAAACAAATGAAATTTGAAGACAAAACAGTGAAATCCACCCAGTTTTGCTTGTTCTCGTTGGCCTCCATGATTTCCAGGTCTTTCCAGACCATACGGCGCATGCGTGAAGCGTGGAAGTGGGAAGCATATGTTCAGACTCAGTCTTTTTCGTCCGAGTCGCCAGTCAAATATCTCCACGTCGGGCGAAGAAGGATTCGAATATCCCCTAACCTAGGAGAACAAGATCAGTCAAATGCCCTACCCCAGGGCCAACGAAGACAACCAAATCCCCACCCCATGCCCAGCCTCCCCCCCCCCCCCCCCACCGCTTTTAGATCAGTTTACAGTTTTAACAGTTTTTAAGGGCAGTATACAAACAGTTAGCTTTTTTAGTAACATTATGTAAGTAGTTAGTTTTTAGTTAGTGTTATGACAGATGTAAAGCTACAGTGCAGAAATACTGTCAATGAATCGTTGTTGTTATTATTATTATTGTTATTTATTATCATTGTTCTCGGATGTCCGAAGATGAAAGAGCCGAATTTCTGACTAAAACTGAACGGAAGAAATGCAAGAATACGCAAAACATGTGTTATCTACTTTTTACTATACGGAGTATCTTCAACAAAAAAATCTGTGTCAGACGCAAGCGAGCCAAAAAATAGGACAGAGTCTTAAAGAAAGTCCACGAGGTATGCTTGTTAGAAAAAAAATATTTTGGATGAGTAATAAAACATTTATTGAATTCGGCTTTCGTATGCTGTGAAGGATTTTGCCGATCTCGGAGGCTATTATCCACCTCAGCCTTCGGCATTCTCCTCGATCTGCA
This sequence comes from Porites lutea, assembly GCF_958299795.1. Classification (NCBI taxonomy): domain Eukaryota; kingdom Metazoa; phylum Cnidaria; class Anthozoa; order Scleractinia; family Poritidae; genus Porites; species Porites lutea. Next base: position 34,663,331 of record NC_133203.1, on the reverse strand, counting down.
TAATTCTTCGCATATTTAGCCTCATTCAATACCCAGAGGGGTACTCCCTTATATAAGCCAAATTGGTATGTGCCGTCCCAAAGGGTATTGTTTTTGCTCCGATTTGGTCTGAAAACTGGTATAGACCTTGCCCAATCGGGTATGGTTTTCGAGGGAACTACGGGAGTGTATGAACTTAGTTATCGTTTCAATTCCAAATGAATAAGAAAGAAAGATAAATATGTGAATTCGAAATGGATTTTAAGAAATCGTTTTCGTAGGCGTTCTGATCTAAGTAATGATACGATGGAATAATTTCTTAGAAGCCAGATCTGAAAACGGAGGTAAAAAATAACATTTTTTGGCCTGAAATGGGGTCAGGATTTTTGGGAACCAGGCGGCACACCCGAGCAAGAATTCCTAGGAGTAGACCCCCCAGATTCAATAATTGGTAATTACAGTAAACACCCGCCGATAAGAACGCGCGGAAAGAGCCTCGTGGCAGAAATTTCCCGCTTTGACACCCAGAAATACTTATACAAGAACCTGTTTGGCCAAGCTAGATCAAACAGCCTTATATTGTAGATGGTTATTATTTTATGGTAAACAATCTAACCAAGGAGTGTAACTTTGAATTGTAAATTTAAGTATAACAAGAATAACATACTGTACTAAACTGTATATCAGTAAATTGGTAATCAGTTTCGTTATGGTTATAATAATAAAATTGTGAATGAATAGAAATTTTTTTTATTTTTTTGGTAATCAATACTCTATTAATCGCCTTCATAAAAATTCGCCTAAATTGCCAATACGTACCCCAAAATAAAGGAATCTATTTTGCCAGACTTCAAAACGAGTAAAGCTGAGTAGGTTCTTATTAGCGGGTGTTTACTGTATTTGCTGCTAAACAGGAGCATTCTTGTCTGCGGCGCATGCACTCTGAGCCTTGTTCGTAAGTTATTAGCGGTTTCAAATCAAAAGATAAAAAGTTCTCACCGCGCTCGCGGCGTTGATTTAAATTTGTTGTGGTACACGCACATATAGTATCTTCCACCTTACAGTTACTATTTGCAAGGGAAAATGTTTGCATTTAGTCACGGAAACGTTGCCTCGTTCAGGTCTTTTGGCTGCCTGTTTTTTATTTCCATGTTACGTCTTTCATTTCATGCAGGTTAGTATGCATTATTGTTTCCAATTCCTTAGTGGATGGCTGCTTTCTCTTATCAAAAGAATTTGGATTGCTCAGAATTCGAGTTTCTAGGGAGTTAAATATCTACACCATCTGAAATATGGGAAATAGTGGGGGCTATTTTGGAGATAACAGATTGTGTTGAACGGAGCTGATTAGGTATGCAATTTCTTGCATGCTACCCACGGGAATCAATCCAACTGTGACAACAGACTGAACTCACTGACTAGATGAGGTCGCACGAGTGAGTTAAATCAAGGTTTAGTTCTTTTTAACCGGCACCATTTTGCAACGGATTTCTGTATACCCTCAAATAGCATCTATGGATCTAGATGGACAATGAAACCAACGATGTAAAGTTTCAGGCCGGGTTTTCATTTAGAAGAGTGTATGATTTTCCACCTGCGTGAAAAGCAGAAAACGCACTGAAAGAAGCCCTGGGGCGGGAATGTGGCTTACATCTCAATGTTGTTTTTGTCAATCAACCTCTATTTTGCTCTGTATAGTTACACGATATAATTATGGTCAGTTGCATTTCGCTGATATTAGTCAGAATAGGGACTCGGGACACTTTTGGGGGGGCTTAACGAAGAGAGCCTCTGGTACTGATAAGCATGAGATAATTCATGTGTAAAAGTATGTTATGGTTCAGTTCTTTCGTAAAAAATATTTTCTTTTCATTTAAATTCATTATCATACATTACCATACCCTCAAGCAAAGAAAAAATATTAAGCTAAAGATAAAAATGAACCTTATATATTACATATGTCACCATATGTCTCATGCCCCGCTTAAAATCTTCAACACTTGCTTACTTTGCTTTTGTGAAGCTATATTATTTTAGATTTTTTTTACAAGACAGATGGTTATTTTTGGAGCCATCAGAAATGCTCAACAAAGCTGCATTCATAAATTTTACAGAAAAGATGTCAAAGGATGTGAAATTTAGAACAATTGTCCCTCCAAAAACTTAGACTGACATTGAAAACTGTAAAATTATCATTATATCGATTTATCTTTGTCTCAGTAAGCTACAATTCTGAAATCCATTTGTTCTCTTTCAGGAATTCATTCCGACTGAATGGGCCCTTGTTTCTTTTTTATATATAGTTAATTACATCAAAGGCGGCCCAAGCTCACTACAGGAACGCGGACGTGACTCTTGCTTGCGAGCTGTGTTGTGTTACAAAGGGTTATTTACAAAGGCCTGTATGGGATGTAAACGGCTTTTCTTAAAAGAGAGAAAACATGTTATGTTTTTAAGTAAAATCGACTTACCTTATTGCCTTGTTGTATTCTTTGTTAATGCCTATAAAAGAGGTGACACAACGGCAAGTTGATCATTCGAAGCTAAGTCTGTCACGGGTACTCATCAAAATGAAGAGAAAGGTAGATTTGCTTGAAGAAGAGCACGAGAGTGAACATGAAGAAAGCGAAAGTTCTGGTGACGAAAGCGAGGATGCAGAACCGAGAATAAAAGAAGAACCAAGAATAAAAGATGTTTTGAGTCATCTTTCTCGCGCAGTGCTGGAAAAGCGTGCTTCTGAATTGCTGCATAGTATGGCCGCGTCCAAAGATATTCTTTTCTGGATTCCCAGCGGACAATTACTTCGAAATAAACGCACTATTCGGCCACAAACATCGCTGAGCTACTTGAGTATGTGTTACTCCCTCATAACAATGAGCTTACCAAGCCTCGTGCGCTGAATAAGTTTCTAGATGGACTTGCAGAGTTAGGAATCGATAAAGGTTTAATCGAGAACAAAAAGTTGTTAAGTGATTTAATAGAAAAGGAAAAAGGCTACTGAAATGTAGAAAATACTTCCAATAACGAGAGTAATAATGAGGAGAGTTCATCGGATATTGAAAATCAGGAGGAGGAGGAGGAAGTGGCTCCTGAGAATGGCGTTGAGAAATTCTAAGCTTGGGCTAATATATCTTCAATAAAACCACTACCCTCTTGTACTCGCTTGGACTCGCTTCTTTGATTTGTAAGGGAAATTTGGACTGGCCAGGTTAAGTAAAGCATCCTTATATGGCAGCAATATCCGCTTATTTTCTTTGGTGATGGGAATGTGTCCCATGAGTATATTGTATAAGACTTGGACTAGTGCATGTAGTTGCTGTGGAGTAGCTTTCTTGAAAAGAAACTGGCGCTGATAAGCAGGGCAATCAGCTAACAGTTGAAGAAAACCACGATTGTTGTTCACTACACTAGACATTGCTACAAAATGAACTAAGAATGGCAGTTGGTAGCCTCTTATAGAATCTCGTGGAGGGAAAACAAAGGAAATGAGGTGGTTGTGGTGGTGCAGGGAAAACAATAGAAATGTGCTGGTGGTGGGGGGAAACAATAGAAATGTGGTGGCAGTGGTGCTGGTGGTGGTGGTGGAGGAGGAAAACAGTAGAAATGTGGTGGCAGTGGTGGTGGTGGTGGAGGGAAAAACAATACAAATGTGGTGGTGGTGGCGGTGGAGGGAAAACAATAGAAATGTAGTGGCGGTGGTGGTGGTGGAGGGAAAACAATAGAAATGTGGTGGCGGTGGTGGTGGTGGTGGTGGTGGAAAGAAAGCAATAGAAATGTGGTGGTGGTGGTGGTGGTGGTGGTCTTAGGGGAAGGCACTTAAGAGGCAGTCTCCCTAAAAGCGTTCCACTCGATTTTGGACTCGAAAAAACTTTTGCCTTATGATTTTACCATCAGCACTACTACCTAATAGCGAAACTGCAGTTAGAATGAGGAAATTGATTATTTTACTGCCATTCCCAGCATTTCATTGCTGGACGGCCGTTAGCGGCTAAAATATGCAAATTTTAGTCTCTGTTGTACAGGTTTTTTAACGGTCGTTCTAAAGTTCTTCGGGTCATCAAATCCTAGACTATTTGCACTCATTTGGAAGCATATTACTTCTTCTTACTGTTCCAATACCGTTTAGGCATTATCTTTCCGTAATCAGCAAAAATTGGTCGTCTTTATTTCGCTAATCCAATTAAGAAAGTAAACTGCACGAAAAAATGCCTCAAAATCATCAGAAAATTCTCAAAAGTGGCACCTAAACTAGACCTAAAAACATGTTTCAGTTAAAGATTAATAGCTATTTTGTCAAGTTATGCAATAAAACTTGTGGCACAACACGATTCAGAATTGACGGTTTCAACTCAAATACAGGCAAATGTTCAATTTGCGTTGCGTGACGATACGGCTGCTGTCACAGCAAAATCCTCAGTTATTCAAATACTTGCCACTTTTAAGTAAGACATGCCTCATTTTCCCACCAAAACTATATTTAAATTCCCTTTTTCCCTTTGCCAATGATATATATTGTTCAAAAATTAGTTCAGCAAGTAAAAGATACCTTTCCAAGCTTCATTTAATTTCCACTCTCCCGAACATTCGTGTTTAATAAGTCTGTTATGTCAAGACGGAAAAATACCTTTTCAGAACCAAACCTCTTCTAGCTTAAAATGTGGTCCAGTCTGAAAAAGCTGCATTGACCAGAAGTTACACCGAGCCATCATATTATAAAATCGAACGTTAAAAGAAAAGTAAATTTCCCACTGCTTAATTAAATTTGGGTGGACAGGTCAGAAAATGTTTAACTTGTACTTCGCCCCATGTAAGGGTATCCGGATTCCGGAATCTGGAAAATTTTTGCTTGTAGGATCCGGAATCCGGGAAAATTCTGATATGGAATCCGGAATCCCGGGCTTTGGAATCCAGAAAGGAGCTCAAGAACCCTACTAAGGCGATGAAATCTAGGATCCAAGTTCCACTGGAAAAGACTAGAATCCAGCACCCGGAATCCAGAATCCATGGAATGGGATCCAGAATCCGAGACTGTCTTGTATTCGCTAACATGGGGCGATAGAACTGGACTGTGAACGGCGAATTACTTCTCACTATGAAACCGGTCATCCATCGAACTAAGTGAAGCAGAGCCAATACTCTCAAAAGATGGTAATCATTGACCTTACGAAAAATCATGTGGAGCAGATGGTGATCTGCTTCTCCAGGAGGACTCCCATACATATGTGCTCGTCGTTTGCAGATTTTGGTCTCACTTCGGTTGTTTGGGACGGAAAGTAACTAAATATGCTCATTCAGGTATCGCTTAGGGTTGTGCATAAAGAAATTTGCAGAAAAAAAAACCGTGACGCTAACCTTACAGAAATCTCCTTTAGGGGTCACTTTAAGCTTGAGCCACATCAACATTGACCTCCGGTTTAAATAATAAATTAGTATATACACACTCAGTGATCTTGCTGATTTAAGCAATCTGATTGGTTCGCTATCTCGGACTATTCAACAATATGCACCTCCTAGCGACTGGATAATGTGTGAGCTCGTTTTTTTTCCCATTTTCTTAGAGAAAGATCTTTTAAAAGTCGACAAAATCCTAGGGTTGACTTTTTTTCAGCCAAGAAAAGACTTCGAAGGATTCAAAACGGCGTTTTTCCATTTACTGTTGTTGAGTTTTGTGGTCGATGGATTGTTTACAACTCCCGTTTATTCGCCTAAAGAGGCCGTTTTGTGAACTCAGCGTTTCCTAACAAGAAAAATTTGGCTATATATATATATATATTTAACAATTATTCTTTGAAATCGAGGTGAATAGTGGCAAAATATTTACCGAGACGCGAAAGCGGCGAGGTAAATATTCCCAAAGCCACTATTCACCGAGATTGAAAAGAATAATTGTTTTAGTATATACACACGAAGTGATCTCAACAAAATCAGAGAGGAAACCATTCAAAAGTACGATTTGATTGACAGATCAAATCACGCGTAAGTTTAAAAATAGATCTTTGCAGAAATTTCAAACATGGCAATTCACAAGTTTATCATTTCGCAAACAACAGCGTAATGGCTTAAATGGAACCGCTAAAAGTTTGAACTGTTTCCTTACCTGAGAAGAAAAGTAGAGCTGTGTTGTTTTCTGTTGACTCGCCAAGTTTATAGCCAAAAGGGTTTGTTGTGTCGTTCTTCGCATGAAGTGCTGACAAAAATGGCGGCTCAGTTACTCGAGGTAAGACGTCGTCTTTCTGTATCATTCTTTTTCCTGTTTACTTGAAACGTAGAATTTCTGCAAACATTTCCTTTTAAATTTGTTTGTCATAAATAAACTTCGATTTTTGAGCCAAAATTTTCTTCTTAGAAAACGCTGAGTTCACGCAACGGCTTCTTCTACGCGAATACACGGGAGTTGTAAACAATCCATCGAGCACAAAACTCCTGCTACAGTAAATTGAAAAACGCCGTATTGAATCCTTCCAAGTCTTTTCTTGCCTTAAAAAAAGTCAGCCCTAGGATTCTGTCGACTTTTAAAAGATCGTTCTCTTAAAAATGGGAAAAACACTGAGCTCACACATTATCCACTCGCTAGGAGGTGAATATTGTTGAATAGTCCGAGATAGCGAACCAATCAGATTGCTTAAATCACCAAGATCACTGAGTGTGTATATACTAAAATATATATATATATATATATATATATATATATATATATATATATATATATATATATATATAAACGATCGTTAAAAAAACTGTAAAACGGCATCTATCTGCATATTTTAGCCGCTAACGGTCGTCCAGCAATGAAATGATGGGAATGGCAGTAAAATAAACAATTTCCTCATTCTAACTGCAATTTCGTTATTAGGATGGATAGTAGAGTTGATGATAAAAATATAAGGCAAAAGTTTTTTCGTGTCCAAAATCGAGTGGAACGCTTTTAGGGAGACTGCCTCTTAATTAGTATGGAGCCAGGGGCGGATCTAGGGGGAGGGTGCAGGGGGTGCGCGCCCCGCCCCCCTCCCCCCCCGAGATGACCTGCGGTTTTCTAATACAACTGGTATTCTGCAAAAAAAAACTACGTGGTTTATTGGTGTTGAAGAAGAGCAAGAGACGAGTGCACCCCCCCCCCCCCCCAAAAAAAAAATCCTGGATCCGCCCCTGGGAGGAAGGCCGTAAATTAGTATACAGGAAGACACAAAAAAATACATCCAGTTACAAGCCCTTACGATCCTCCTCCTTTATTGCGGATCCTGTTTTAAACAGCCTAACTTTTTAACTCCATCAGATGGTACCTTTTCCATCATATTGATCACTGGTAGTAAGTTGGAAGTTTACAGCCACTGGGTTCCTTTTTGTTTACTGGTGTCGCCTTGAAAGAATTGACATCTCCGATATCTCTCCGTCATTGGATTTGTGAAAAACACTCTCACTACGGTGTTTAACATAAGCAGAATCACATTCACAGTCCTCACATTCAGAGTTATTGTCAAGGTCTTGTTTTTGGAAAATATTGATGTCTGTGCTAAGGCCCATGGTCAAATATGGTCCGGCAGGCGGCAGATGTGACCCTGTGCATATCTGAGAGACTGAGACTCTCCTCAGGCCACCATGCTTATGGCTCAAAGATGGCGTCGTCTTCGAATACATCCACTTCCACCACTTCCCGTGCCGTACCGAGAGCTTTTATCTCTAGAGAACGTGTTCCTAAAAGTAATACTGGAAAGTACAAGGAAAGAGGTAACTCAGATCCAAAGAACATGAGTCCTCGTGATCGAATCGAAGAATTCCCTGGGGAAAATTTGTGTCTTCGAGGTGGAAAACTGTTTTGCAATGGGTATAAGGAGATATTGAGTTCTAAAAAGAGCATTCTCAAAAACCACTTGGCTTCCAAAAAATATGCCGCAGGCAAAGGGAAGTTAAAAGTTAACTGCGGGCTATAACTTTCTGACCCGGATTCACAACCCAGAAACGGTTGATTTTGGTATCATTTGTTAATCATTTGGCTTTTCGAGGAGCGCACATGGGCATTTGCGAAGCTAAAGACTGTAAGACTGGAAGGTGGACTATATGAATGTTCACTGAAAGTCAAAATTTATAGAGTTAAGCTACTGACGATCTTTATTTTCCTTAAAATCAGTGTAAAATCTAAGAAGCATAATTTTGGCATAATTTGTAAAAATTATGAGCATTGCTAAAAGCATAATATGCATTTTTTTGGAGCACAATTTACCAAAGCCTAATTTGGCAGCATAATTAGCGTTGCTAGATATAGTCCAGTCAATCTAGGCATTTTTGAGGCTCAACATCAAACTAATTTTCATCATTTTTTTTTTTTCGACACCATTAAAGTAAGCATTTAAGAATAAAAATCAACGATAAAAATTTTGAATGACGTTTCGATGACTCGCTCATCATTTTCAAATTCTAAAAAGTTAGATTGTTAAAAGTTCTTTATATATTAAGAATGCGTGTGAAGTCTCGTTGCAAGTGATTAAAAACTACAATGTCGAATGTAGTGAGTATTAATTAGGTACTAAATAGTTTCGCTGTTATTGAGTCTGATTGAGTGTTCAGTTTGGGTTTCTTTTCCTGGATAAAAAGCATTTCGTAGATCAAGCATTCAAATTTCCCACGACATTTCTTCAGTATAGTGTTGGCTATTTACTACCTAATTAACACTCACTACATTCCACATTGTAGTTTTTAATCACGTGCAACGAGACTTCACACGTATTCTTAATATATAAAGAACTTTTAACAATCTAACTTTTTAGAATTTGAAAATGATGAGCGAGTCATCAAAACGTCATTCAAAATTTTTATCGTACATTTTTATTCTTAAATGTTTATCGAAAGCGTCTGTTACTTTAGCATTAAAGTAAGGGTGGCGTACTTACCAATATACTAAAAATCCGCCAAAATCCGTTCGGCGGAACATGCCAAAATTGAGCATTAAAAATTTTGAGCTTTTAACACACTACACCCACGTTAGTTGAAACTATATGTTCAAACAAAAAATGCCAAAAAAATGTGCTTGTCACTTTTCCGGAAAACTTAATGCGCTTTTCACGAACATACGAACTCTAAAGTTCAAAAGCCGCCTTCAAAATTGCGTGATCACATAATTACGATCACAAGCAACGAACCTTGAAACACAGAAACACATAAAACGGATCGAAATCCACCAATCACAAATCACAAAACTTGACCTTTTGAACCTGTTAAAGATGACTGACGGCAGCGAAAAACACAGTCGTCAGTTGGCTTTTGAACTTCAGAATTCGCGTGTTTGTGAAAAGCGCAGTAAAGAGAAAACAAAAATAGCTGCTTCGTAACAAGTGCTTCTTTTTTGCACAAAAGATCAATTTTAAACACGGTTGGCTATTGCACAGGAAGCCCGTGCTCCGTTCCAGGAAGCCCAAAATAACAGGGGGTTTACAATATAATAGACCGAACTGCTAGCTGTAAAATTACAACAAATTTAGTCGTCAGGCTTTAAATCTGGAAAATGAAATCCGTTACAGCCAAAATAGAGCTCCCCCCTCAGACAGTCAAAGAGATGTCAACATAAAAAGTAAGAGCGCAGTCGGTGATTTTTTTTTCTTCTCATCCTTTCTTTCTCCTTGCTCTTTCTACTTTTTTGTTTCCTTTTCCTTTCCTTTTCTTTTTTGTAGTTCAATAAAGACACTTTAGTTCAAGAACGACAACAAAGTTCAATAACAACTACACGAGTTCAGAAAATGACATAAGCGTTACTAAAACCCAGTGAAAATTCAGTTTTAAACACTGCGCAGTTAAACAAAGACATAAAAGTTCAAGAACGACAATATAGTTCAATAACTAATACATGAGTTCAGAAACTGATACAAGCAACAATGTTTGTTTATTTAGTTAATGTTAAGGAGGGGGTCCATCGGGACTGGGAATGTGGGGCGCCGGCCCCTTTTATAGCATATTTTTTATTTTTTTACATATTCGGACTGTACGTTATTGACAGATAGTCAAGTGACATTGTTCATCCTTTGAGATCTTTTAGGCTTGCTTAGCATTGCCTCATCCTCCAGCTTGCTTAGTTTCATTCTCCACCCAACATAGCTTTGTGGCAAAATCCCAGAAGGCGTGTCTTGGCAAAGCCGCAGTTATCCCACGAACACAGGCAGCCCAATAATTTAGCCTCCTTGTTTTACTGTCTATACTGATAAATTATATTCCTCAACGCTCAGCCATTGCTATGGTTTATTGTAGATGGCTTTTTGCGGATAGATTAACAAATTCTTATTTAGTTATTGGTTATTGGTCCGAGAATAGGTCTAGATTTGTATATAGGTTGATAGGTTCTCATTTAGTTACAGGTTTTCATTTAGTTATTGATTCCAGAAGAGAAATTTGTATTTAAATTATTTTGTTAATGCACCTGAGGTTTTAAAGTTGTAAAAATAAGGGGCTGTATATTCTTTTGCTAGTGGGGGAGGGGAGGGGGCGGGATTAGTTTGTGGTGTAGTTTAGGGAGTTGGTGTGGAAACATTTTATTATCAGATCTAAGAGATGTTGAATACGCGATATGCATGATTATACTGATAATAGTATCTATATTTTTAGAGATGTTAACATGTAATTCGGGGTTATATTGTCTATGTTTATTTATTTTCTATACCTGGATTTTTGTATGTCTATAAATATCTTTTTTTAATAATTTATCTGATAGGTTTCAAAATAAAGTGCTTCCTTGAGCGAGAAGGTTCTGTGGATGGTGAGGACTGATACTAGTGCATGGTGGTGAAGAATGTTTGCTGTGTAGGGTGGAGGGGGTGCCTGCCAATTGGAAGCCTGTACAGAACCAGTATGGGTGATAAATTTCACAGAGATAGTGGTGTAATATAGGAAAGCGATGGATGGAGGCATAGGTGTGGATGCGGTGGAAAAGGAAAAGATTCTACGGGATGCGAGAAATAAGTTTATTTGCTACATATACAGTACAGGTTCGCCCGTTTGGACACAACTATCAAGGACTTCGCATGCCATTTCCTTACCAACAACAATTTGTATTGGAAAACTTGATTTGCATAATAAATTTTAACAAAGGTCATGCTGCTGTTTGAATCTCTTTTTATATTTTTCTATTTTGTGGTTTCTGCCAAAATTTGGTTGGCCAAGCGGCCTAGCTGCCCCGCCATTAGTTGTAGCTGGGCAGCCACCCGCTTGGCTTCTATGGTGGCATTCCTAATTTCTGTGGCTTTTTGCACCAATTTTTCCTCCTTTTCCTTCAGTTCTTTTTCCTTCTTTTTTAATTCTTTCTTCCTTTCTTCCGTCTCTATTGCAGCTAGGCAACTGCGGACTTCTAGCTCCTCCTCTGGGGACAGCTGCAAAAATGATTAACCCACCTATATAGCTTTTCTATTATTTGTTAGCTTATCTTTTCCCGGACCGCACGATTATGTGATACGATGAGCTCATCCTTTTAAACAAAAAGCATCTTAGTTCAACAAAATGTTGAAAGCCTTGTCTCATCAGGAGCTCAGAAGGCAATCAAGGAAACAGGTTAGGGAAGGGAGGGAAGAGAATTTGCCGTAGGGGATTGGGGCGGGTTACGGAGAAAACCTGTTTCCACACGTTTCGACGCCATTATGGTACCATTTGGCTGAGCCCTACGTGTCTTTTGTTACTTAAAGATGCTCCTTGCTATATCTAAAAATCTCATACCTGGATTTTGGGCTGTTTAGTCTTCGGGCAATTTGGAGTGTCCATGTTGGTGGTCTATAGCGGGAGAGGGTGAGTAAATTTTGGTCTAGTTCTTTATATTATTTACAAATTTAGTCTTAGCGTAAACACAGAAGATTATGTGCTATGGAGGCTTACCTTTCTTATGCTTTCTGGTGAACGTGAGGGTTGTATATGGGAGTTTCGATGGTCTGAGGAATCACTGTGGGTTACGCGATTGCATTGATTACGCCAAGATTTTTTAAAAATTCAAAAAATTGCTAAAAAATGCTAAGCGACTGAATATTTGTATACTTTGAAATACTTCTATGCGCGAGCACACGTTAAGTTTGTTTGTAAGTTTGTCCGTTAGTAAAATTTACGTATGTAAAAGTTGCAGAGGATGCAAACGACTGCAATTTTGTTATGTACGTTTTCAAAAATCCAGCTAGATAATATTTTGGCTTTAACGGTTAACCGTACGTTAATTTTCGTTAATGTGCCGACATCTACGAATATAAGGCTTTAATTTTTTTTTTTTTTGAAGCTTTTCGTTTTCTTCTTTTCAAAATTGAATTGGAGCGGAGGGGAGTATACTTTTACTGATTCTTTACGATGCTCAACAATCAAGGCAACGTTTTTGAGCGGGTAAATCTCCAATGCTTATGAACGCGAAGGAAAAATGCTGTTACCTTCACCAAGAGAATAATGAAGGATAAACGAATATTCATCGAGTGCTATGAGAACTTTGTTTCCAGAAAAGTTTGTTTCACTTAAACGAAATAGTATAATTAGGAAGCAGTTTATGAGGGGAAGATTGAATCTGGGTAGCGAAGGCAATGCATATACAAAAATATCTTGTAAGCGTCTATGGAGTGATGTAAACTCCCCGCACAAAGCATGATTCGTGCAATCCAGCCAGACGGTTAACATGCAGTGAGTTCAAGCCGTGTTACGCAACGGTCATCCGAAGAGAAACACAGGCTCCGCAAAAAGAGGTGATCCAGAAGATGTCATTTCATATGTCTAGTACTGACTTTCTCGCCTTCATTGTTCACTGCAATTATTTTCTTGCATATAGGGATTTTCCTGAAACTGAGTTTCCTGTGGTAAAAGTTGCAAATCTTTATTATTGCCTATTTTAGTCATGTTTCACCAAACGGATTATGGCGGATTTTTAGTAAGCTGTTAAGTAGCCATCCAAAAATTAAATGGTGTTGGAAAAAATTCTGTTGCAATTAGTTTGATGTTACTCCCACAATTTGACTGGACTAATAACTCTATCCGCAATCAGGAGCCCTTAATTAAAAAAAAATGTATGAGTAAAGACTACACATCAATATATTAATATTAATCTTGTAAAAATTCTAGTATGCGCCATTAAAATTGTTGAATGACCTTGTTCATCTGAGACACCAGTGTTAGTCGAGTATGAATCGTTGTCCGTCATTTTGAATTTTGTTTAAAAAAAAACCTCTGTCCTAGCACCCCGGCTGTATCTTGCGCCCATGATCTGCCCCAGGGGTGAGGATCTGGCTCCTTTTTCATAGGAAATTCATAAATTGTCTACTAAAACACTGTGTAATATGGAGGTAAGACCAATTTATGCACTAAAAGCTGCTCAGATATCTCAGAATTGGTAAAAAAAACTATAGAGAAATTGCTCAGAAATTATGCAAAAATTGCTTGAAACGAAAAAAGTTGCTCGAATACTAGAAGTTGCCAAAAACCTGCCAAGCAACTTGCATGAAGAAAGCCCTAGGAGGGACGGGGAAAGGAAAGACTGCTCAATAAAGCTTTGTTTGGAGAGTCTCCGCCCCGAGGTCCAATCCCTTACCCTATGTATACCATTTTTGACAAGAGGTACCCCTTTCGTGTATCTTCCATTGAAAAATTGTACCCTTTTCACATATTTGCTTCATGAGAATAAATCGATAAGAAAGGTGGTCTTCCGGTCATTTTCGAGTAACCTTCAACTGAATTTTCATGAAAATGATATTACCATAAGGCGTGTTTCTTCGAAGCATTTTAATAAAAGGTGTACATGTCCTTCTATAGCGTGTTTCTCCAGAATCGCTGTGAGTGGTGTGGTTGTTTTCCATGTGCTTAGGTTCTCGGAAAATCCGGTTGAAAAGTCAATTGAAAACGTCTTGTCGGGTCGTTCCACCATATCCAAAAGGACAGGAAATGCTGCTGGAATGTTCCAAAAGGAAATTTCATTCGTTACTAAATTTCTTTTAATGAAACTGATACTGTTCCAGGCTTTGGCGGAGACTTTTCGGTTAGCCTGAGTATCAGGCGTTTCTGTGGGGAAAGAGGAAAGATGGAAGGGAAAACGGGAGAGAGCTCCCGCCTCCCCCATCAAAAATCTCCTCTCCCCTAGCCCCTTAGGAAGGCCTGATACTCAGGCTACTTTTCGGTGAAAGCAAATCCTGAAAGGAAATACATGACTCAAATTAGTCGAGTTAGGGGACCGCATTTTCTTTGCGCAGGGACCACAAATGAAGGAAGAAAGCGTATATGTAAATGAAGATTCCTAATTTAAAAAACGGACCAAGAAAACGAAGGTAATAAGGCGATTATTATATGGCTTTCTTAGCAAACAGACAAACAAACTAAAGAAATGGGCATTTGCCCAAAAGTTTTTTTTGCTGACGTTAACACTCACAGATTTTCCAGCAAAAGAGAGACTGTTTGCAGTCTACTCCCTTTCAAATTCTGTCATGCAGACATGGATTTTTTCCACACTTGAGATGTAAGCTGGAGTCAATAAATCTTTTACAAGGGTAACTTACAAGTGTAGCTACTGTTTTCAGACTCTAAAGTCTATGCTAATGGCTATACTTGTTAATTTACGCTCGTAAAAGTTTCATTAAACTGACCCCTGGTGACTGACCATTCGCAAATTCAAAAGTGCAAGGGTCGTTGGTTGCCTGGGTCGGGTTGCAAAAAACATCTTAAGATTAAGGGAACTCGTAACTATTATTTCAAAACAATAGGTTACTGTTCCAGAACAAAACTTAAGAGCCCTCTTATCTTAACAAGGTTTAATGCAACCTAGCCCTGGTGTCTGTGTTGGAGACCTTCTGGATCCTGAACTACTGGTACAAGCGAAGACAAAATTCAATACGAGTAAAGTGACAAAATGTCTCTCGATTTTCTGCCGCAGATTTTACATTGCAGATGAGAGGTTAAGGGAAAACAACGACTGTTCCTTTCCTGTATTTTATTGCCACTTTTTCATCAGCATATCCATTTTACAAATTACAAATTTCAATAATCTACAAACAGCCTAACAATCGATTAAGTAATTAATTTCTTACAGCTGGGAAAAACAACTGAAATTTTTACTTCAGTATAATCGTTACGTTAAATTCTAGTCCTTGCCTCTTTCATTACAAAAGTTTGATCATTTTCTACTGCTTTACATGATTACTCTCTCTTGCAGAAGTGAAAGCAAACTCGGCTGTTTTACTGAAAAAAACGATTGTGATTGAATCATCACTTTATGACTTTGCTGTCCACGGCAACCCAGACGAAGCTTAATCGCACGAAGGATTTTCATGGGCTAAAGTTTGCAGCTAACCTTCAACATGCGCTATTTTTTTCGAATTTTTCAGGTGAGCAGGAAGCGGTCGTGGAGCGCGCGCGGCCTTCCCCTTCGCCCATGTTTCGCGCTGAAACATGTTGATCATTCACCTGAAAGCTGTTGAGCTACGGTTTTCTTTCAGATTATGTTGTTGCTTCTAGTGAACAAATAAAGAAGTCCCGTTATAAACTTTAAGTAAACTGTAGTGACGTTATCAGCTCCATTTAGTTTACAGGCACTTAATATACATGCCGAATCGATGATTTAACAAAATCCCAATTGGCAGGAAATAAACTAGTCTCGATAACCATGAAAGCCGACGCCCGTTTTCCTTGGCTCCCACCAAGTTAGTTTCAGCTTGTTATGAGGAGAATACGATTGGGACTTCCTCAAGCGGCTGGAAATCGAGCCTAGAGATACACATGAAATCATCATTTACAGTCAATGTCGATTCTACCAAGAAACGACAAACCAGCTAACGGTATGTTTACAGAATAATGTAATTTAGGCATTGAAATTCCTGTCCATCCGTTGCAACAGAAGAGAGGAAAAAATTTCAATGCATAAATTACATAATTCTATAAACATATTATTACATATTCCTATAACATATTGCATATTCCTATAAATACTAAATTACACAATATATAAGGCTATCATATTACCTCACCCAAAATACTGTTTAAAAACAGTTAAAACCAACATTTTTAAGTTTTGAAGTTCTGCCTACAAAAATCGCCATTATGGTTAGTGCTCCCCGAGAAAATTTGTGTGGAATCTTCTTCTTATATCTAAGGACCTGTTTACATGGAGGTTAGGGACCCCAGGTAGGTGAGGTAACCCGCATGTCCATATAATCTCTCAGTTTAATTTGATCACGTTTACGTGATAGCTGGGGGTAACGCGCCAAGACGGGTAGCCCGGTCTGACAGACCGTGTTACCCTCTCAGCCGGGGTCACATTTTGCCATGTAAATGTATCAAGGTGGGGTAACCTGCCTAGCCGGGGTCGGTTAGGTGATACATCAAATTCGCGAAAAATCACTTCGGCGCGGCTTTGCATCATTATTAAGGGTAACAATAGAAAGCCACAGCCCTGAAGGTTGCAGCGAGAGCAGCAAGTGAGCGTTGAAGAGTATTTTGTTAGTATTTTGTTTTGTTTACGTGCTTACCGACCATTCAATAATATTGAGAAAGTGCAACCCGGGATGGCGGGGTTGTAAGATTGCATGTAAAGGAGGGTTATGTTTTGACCCCAACTAAGAGGGTTACCTCACCTATCTGGGGTCCCCAACCTCCATGTAAACAGGCCCTAACTGAGCACTTTGTGAGGCATTAAGTAATGATCTCAGCCAAGTATCCTCGTGACAAAGCCCCTTTTAGTGGTTTCCTTTGCTTGATAAATGATTGGATGTCATCTTACGTTTACACGCGTGGTATCCTGTGCCAAACTTTTTACTAATAAAGTGATAAGCCGAAAACAGGATCAAAAACAAGGCCAGTCCAGACGTTAAAATCGTAATCGCTGGAATCCACTTGTCAGCTGACTTGCTGTTTCCCTGGCCGGTTGTTGCTACTAGAAAGAAATTAGAAATCCAGACTCAGTTAAAAGTGGGTATTAAACAAATGAGGTAATGTTTGGGTGCTGCTCGATATATATACGAAGTCAATATAATTATGCACTATTGTCTCGTTCTATTGCGTGAAGTCTATTGTGTAAGGGATAACGATCATTGTTGTGTTCTTTGTGACGTATCTCGAGACTTGCTATTCACGTGGCATATCGTGCACCAGCCGAATGTTTATTAGTATCGAGCCTCAATCTATCTAGCTAGCATGCGCCAAAGACGGAACTAATCTTCTAACAAGGGTTAGATTATTTACCAGTCAATTCCAAAACCTCCCACTCCCAAAGGATACCGCGGGCATTTTTCCGTACAGTGGGGAATTTGACCCAAAATGAGGCTCGACCTGTCGGGCATTGACTTTCGTGTCAAAATGTTGGTCAGCGTTTCGTTCAGCGTGTACATCACGTTCAAGGATTATTGACGTCATTGCTCCTATATTCACTGTTTTGTTGGAGCATAAGAGAGCCTTTGAAGCTACGTGCAAACGGACACAACATTGTTGGAGCACATTGTTGGCCAACAACTCCCAACATTGCGTCCGTTTGCACGTAGCTTGAAAGAGCCCGTTAAATGTGGGCTTTCTGAAATGAACAATGTTATTGGAATGAAGAAATCTCCTTAAGACAGTTTTCCTAGACTTGAGATATTTAGGTTCTGTTGAGGAGAAAATTTAGATTTGAATAAGCGGTTTGACGCATGGGCAAAATTTTTGATCATGGAGAGTCGCTAATGGAGTGGAGGATTTGACAGTTTTTGAAGGGCTAGCCGGTAGGGTATTTGACCATCTAAGCTGCCAACATACCGGGGAATTTGACCAAAACCTTCCAAAAAAAATCAGATTCCCAAGGGTCTGCGCAGGGGCATGGGCAGTTTTGTTATTGACTGGTACATTATGTCTGCGACCTGACGCAGGCTAACAGGGAGCTTAAAGCCTGGTTTCCATATGCGACGACGATCGCTGAGATAGAACCACCCTTTCATAAAGTTTAACAAGTAAAATCCCTACCCTTTCATCGATCTAATGCCTGAAAAAGGTACCCCTTTTTGAGCCCCCCGTATATGCCATTATAGGGAGTATCCCCCCAGGATTAGGCCTTTCCCAATTGTGCTCGTAAAATGCTGGAAAGTTGCTCACTGGAATGCCAAAAAGTTGCCACCTAAATTTCTTGATATTTTTACATAAACGTTAATTAAAAGCTTATTTTTCGTTCCTCACAATAATTACTAACATCAGTCAAGAAAAAAAAAATAAAAACATTAAAAAAACATTAAAAAAGGAATTAAAAACATTGAAGTTTTCTATGAAATCGTTGACTTTTTCGTGTTTGATATGTGCTTTAAACCGAGGGGCCACTAAACCTATATTTTGCTCAAAAGTTGCTCAGAAAGGCAAAATTTGCTCGAGGTTGCTAGAACCGCAAAAATTTGCTCCAAACGCCAAAAGTTGCCGAGCTCAACCGGGAAAGGCCTACCACAGGTAACCCACGCTCTGTGATAGTACCGCAGTACGGTTCCAGTAAAATTACAATATTTGTATGGGGTAAAAATGCGATCCTAAAATTTCTAGAAAATACTAAATAAAGATCAATGAAACTTACTCTGCAGTTAGTTGTCGTTGCCCTTAATGAACGAAAATCACGCTATATACAATAATAATATACAAGGTAGGAGACACGAGATGCCATCTAGCCCGGCCAGATCAACGCGCGGCCAAGAAAATGAGGCCTGGGCACAGTACAAAAAAAATCCATCCCGGGAGACCCGGGCGACCTTTCTGGGAACCGATACATCATTTGCCCAAAGCCATCCTCCCCTGCTGGAAAAAATACCTGATAGAAGGCAATTGTTCTTCCTAGCCAAAGCAAAGCCCGCACACGCGCCTAAATTTAAATGTCGTTGTCGTTGGAGCATTAAGGACAACAACAACTAACTGCAGAGTAAGTTTCATTGATCTTTATTTAGTATTTTCTAGAAATTTTAGGATCGTATTTTTACCCCATACAAACACTGTAATTTTACTCCGAGGGGGACTCCGCCTATGAAAGTGGTGGGGATGCACATCGTCTCGCTTATGGGTGTAAATTTCGGATTTTGGTCTCATTAAGGGTGTTCTGGGCAAAACGCCATCATATTTAGCCGTAAAGGTCTCCTTTAGGGTTGCACGCGAAAAAATCGAAACATATATTTGATATCTATATTTTTAATTCGTTTGATTTACTCCATTCATATAATCCAAGTTTTCTCATTCGTCTGTGTTTTAACATGGCCCCTTTTAGGGATCAAAAAAGGCTAGTGCCACGCCCAGACCTGTCTCTTTTAGGGGTTTAATTCAAAATTTCTGACGAGCATTCCCACCCCGTTCATTGGCGGAGTCCCCCCCTCCCCCTGGAATTTTAATTGAACCGTACTGTGGTACTATCATAGAGCCTGGGTTACCTGTGGGCCTACCCGGGATTAATACACTATATTTTGTTAATTTGTGAAAACATGTCTTTAGACTGGAGCACGATGCAACTCGTTGGTAATTACGGGTGTCAGCAAAACGCGGTGTCGGGGTTGGGGTCTATCATCTTTTTAAAGAATGCTGTTTTATGGTTAGGGTTAGGGTTCGGGTTGACACTAACCCTAACCCTAACATACACCTAATTGCAATAAGGTTGTCATAGAAAAAAGTAAAAAGTTAAATAGGAATTAATTAGCATGTAATTATCATAGCTTGCAACATTCACAACACACACGCTTATGGCTGAATATTAATCACGTAATATGAGAGAAATCATTTGCATCAGTTTCTTGGTGTCATTCTAATGCAATTCGAGGCTGATTCAAACGTGCTCGAATTACAAAGCACATCGGATAACTACTAAAGAAAATTTTTTTCCATTTTTTTTTTCAATAAATATAGCCTGGGGTAAATTCCAGGAACTCAACGCGTGTTTTAGATTAGTGCTAAATAGAAAAGCCAGTCTGCGTATAGTTTGCAGTGCACAACACCATCTGATCACAATTTTGAAGCAACAAATCAGGGGCGTAGGCAGGACTTTTCATCGCGGAGAGGGTGAGGGGGCCCTCCGCCAGTTCCTCACCTGAGCCACAAACCAAGCTTCGTTTGTCAGGACATAATAGATTGGCGACTGAAAGTGCGACAACTGATACTTAATATTGCTCGGGTCAATTTACCTTTTTCTTTTTCGAATTGTGCGACTTCTGTTGATGGAGAATGTTGGCTCTAAAATGACTATGGCGCCTGTCTATCTTACAGCGCGGAATTACAGAATTATCTCTTGTTATTATGAATGAATTCCTAAATAATTGTTGAATACTGAATTAAAATACGCAAATGTAAATCACATGGCTAATTTATTCCTATTTGTCTTTTTGCTTTTTGCTTTTTTCTATGACAACGTTTTTGCAATTAGGTGTAACCCTAACCCTAAAACAGTATTCTTTAAAAAGAGAGATAGACCCCGACCTCGGCCCTGGCCGTGAGCCCGAGTTTTACTGACACCCGGTAGTTACTTTTGAATTCCCATAACAGTCCAGCGACCCAGGGTGGGTCTGTTTTCTTCCACTGTTTCGTATTATTTGAAACGTGATAATATCTGGATACTATTTTTAGATTTGGTTGGCAATTCAGTAGCCACTGGTAGCGGATCAAGGCCGGGAGGGGCCCGGGGGGCTCAGGCCTCCCGTTATTTTTGGACCAAACTGAGGCCTGAAAGGTGGAAAAAAAATTTAAGACCGCCCCCACCCCTTATCTAAGGGTCTGGATGACCGCCCCCCCCCCTCCCCCTTATCTGAAGGTCTGGATCCGCCACTGCAATTAGTCCCATTCCAACACTATACTTAGTGACCACCCCTTAACATCACTGACCTGTTGAAGTCGAGCTACTGGTCTTTTGTGACGATGGTGTCGAAAAATCTGCAAATAAAGTTGGTAAAGGGGAAACCCCAACATATTACTTTCATCGATATATAAAAAAGGAAATTTTAAATGAAAAGAGAAACAAATACGATTACTTATATAAGTAAACATATGAGTTACAGTGTTGGTTCTTATATATATGCGGGTGTTTAATGTAGTTCACATTACATTGCACTTTTTACATGCAATTCATTTAACAGCCGGAGAAAGAATTAGGAAATGAAAAGGGAAATTTGTGAAGAGGGAATACGTCAGCACAGAAATGAATTGTAGGCAAATGTCTGTAATCGTGCATCCTTCTGCTAATAAGCTAACTTGATTCAAGCGTTCTCTTAATGCAACTTGCTTGTTGTTAGACTGAGCCTCTCAATAATTTCCCCATAGTGATTTGTGTCTGTAAAATCGTTTCCAATCAAAGATTTACTTGTATCTATTGCATCAGGATGAGTTTCGTGAAGCGAGGGAGAGCTAATCCAAAAGAAGATTTGTAAATGATGAACATGGGTCTGGCAAACCCTCAAGTGCTTACACACTGTTATTCGCCTCTCAAATCGTAAATCCACGCTTACTGAGTGTCTTTCGGTCCATAATTTTGGTCAAACTCGATACTTTCTCTTTCGTGGTCAGAGTTTATGACGCTTGTTTAAGAGAACAAAATGAGACAAAGAAATGTAAATTGCATTTTTTTTTTTATAACTTCAAGACAGCTGCTTCACAAAATGTCACTGAACAGACGAAACGCACACAAGTAGAAGTATAAAGGTGCAGTAAATGTCACAAAATCAACCCAAGCGGACCGTTCAGGCATTTTCTGTTTTACGTCATCCCTAACCATTTCATACTTCGGGGAGTTCGGGGATGAAACGTTATCATTAAACATTTCCCAACGATTCCATGCCGTCCCTGTTTTTAACAAATCGAGTGTTTTTCTAGTATTCTTACTGCATATTTCCGACTGTAAGTAATATCATCAACATATTTCTAACACCGATTTAATATTAAAAGTAATCTGTTTTGCAATTGTTTCGCTGATAACAGTTCGAAAAAACTCAACCCCTGAGAGCCCCTGAGTTCGAATAACTTTGACTCGCAATTAGGCTTGATTACCAGCCGCTGTTTGGGAAATGAACCCCCGAAAAGTCCCTTCTCGGGAAGGAACATTAGAGCAGACCCAAGAGGGGGCGTAAATTGAGCAAACTCGCAGTTATTCCACGGAAATGCATATACTGATGTCGTGCTGACCTGTTTCGCCGACGCGTTTCCTGGTATAGTTCTGTTTGCTGACCCGTAAAAATTGCATGCCTTGAGGAAAAACATGAATTCAAAGAACTGTTGGATGCCATCAACGCGCGCAGTAAAGGAAGGTATAGCCCCTGGAAGGTATGGTATACCTGCGGAAACCTGGAACATACATGGCGGTATGAAACTCGCATTTTGGATTTTCTCAGGCGTGAGAAATTCTGTTCCAAAGCCTGGTTCAAACGAGAACACGCAACAGCCAATTTTCAATGTGCTCAGGGAACTTTTTACTTGACTAGTTCCGGTCCCCTACGCAGTGGTATCACCTGGAGCTTACAAGGAGTTCCAGATCCTCAGCTCCTCTCTTTAGGACTATGGCTGGTCAGAGACGTTCAATAAACACAGTCGTGTTGTTGGGTGGTTAAGCTTCTTGCACAGCGCGTACCTGTCCATCCTGATGCGGAAGAACTACCACCGACCGATTGGAGCATTTTGATCGACAACGAACACAACATTCCCAACTTTTAGGTTGTCCGTCGCCTCCCCCCATTTCATTTGGGTATTAAGTGTTGCCAGAAACTCTTTCTTCCAGTGCCTCCAGAACAGCTTTACCAGGAAAAGAATCAGTATCCAACGGCTCCTGGGATCAAACGCCAATTCACTGAGGTTCACGATATACGTTTGATTAATTTCCAATACTCAGTTGGCGTCAAAAGTCTTGTAAGTCTCTTCACTATCTGGGGTTAGGCGTCTGATGAATCTTTGATACTCGGTTGGCAAGAAAAGTCTTGTACTTGTCTCCACTGAATAGGGTTAGGCGTCTGATAAATCTGTTAGTAAAATCCAACTAGTGGTCTATTATCAATGCCGCGTTCTGATTAGTTGAGCTACTACTAGGCTATATGTTATAGCCCACTAGTAGCGAAAAGCGCCGGCTTTTTGGCGGCAAAAAAGGATGAAAGTCTAGCTTTAACTAGCTAGTTGTTTTGTCTCGATGTTTTTTTACCAACTTGTTGGATTTTACTAAAACAATCATTCCTCTCGCCTTCATGGCCTCTGAGTCAATAGCTCATTCGGCCTTCGGCCTCATGGACTATTGAATCAGAGCCCATTCGGGTTCGAGGAATAATTGTTAAATATTCCGTTGGCGAAAGAAGTCTAAGACCTCCTCGACTGACTCTGGATCCAGAAAAAGACGCCCTTACTGTCTGTTCAGCATATCACGGTACAGCTTTCGAAGGGAATCTCTAAAAACTCTTACACCTTTCTTTCTTGCCAAGAGCTCTAACCTGCTTCCCTTTTTCTTCTCGAGCTGCATCTTCATATTTGTGCCCAACGTAAGTTACATCTACATATGCCAACAGCGACACGTCCCCCATTGTATGAATAGATGTGTAAACAACAATGTTCTCAGCAATGCGATAGCACCTTGAAAAATGTCCTCTAAAAAATTCTGGTAACTCACTGAATCATTAATAATTTATTCTTGATGCGTGTACTTTGGGGGGTTTCCATTTAGGAAAAAAACCCGGAAATTTCGGTGGTAGCAAAAGTGGACTTTCCGATTGGTAAAAAGTTGTTCCATTTGATCGTAAACCCCGGTACGTAGCGGTGCCCGACCGTGGACCTGGAACTGGTACAAACTACGAGAAACGTAAATGGAACACGACATTCCGTGCGGAAATTCCAACCGGGAAAACGGGACCACCTTTTTAGATTTTCCACTTTTTCTGGGAATTTTCCAGTGGGACGAACCGACGAAACGAAACTTTGACTAAATGGAAAGCGCCCTTTAAGTCGTCCTATTTTAAACCCAGTAACAATGTTCCCTGCAAATCCATCCTTCCTGTAATGGGTAAAAAATCATAGAAAATTTCTTTACGAACCTTCGCCTAGTATAGACAACATCCTGCAAGGGATTCAACTTGAAAAAGGTTAAACACATCCGTCTCAACATCTTATTGCTTTCCTTATGCTTTCATGCAAGGTAGTTCTGGCCTGTTACTACACCCAGACCGCATTTTGAAGCCTGCCTTGCCAAGCGGCTCCCTAAGCTCTTCTCGAGCTTTAATCGCTTCATCGTTAGTGCTCAATGAAGTCATAATGTCATCCAAGTACACCTGTAATAGGCCAGATTATGGCTATTGCTAGCGGGTGGTCATTTCTGTTATCTTCTGCATGTTGTCGCACAACGTACTGGGCAAGGTAAAGTGAGGCGCGGTCATCGAACGTCAAGCTCATTGCTTTCTAGACTTCTGGAAGTCTAGAGAGGTGTAACCTCCAACCTCACATTTCCGTCAGATCTGCTACAAGGGCCACAAGATAACTGCCTTATATGGCTATCCGTATATGGATAACCTCCGTATATGGCTACTGAATCATACACTATCCTCACTTTAGTGGTCTCTTTGTCTTCTCTCACTACATGAAAATGAGGTAGGTACCAACTGGATGTAATCCGGAAGTAACCCTTGGATTCATTCTTTCATACCTTGGCCTCTATCACCTGGCAGTATTTCTCAGCAGCCTCCAGCCTTGGCTGAAGGTGTTTCTCAATAGATAAGTCGGTCTCCAGCAGTCTTTCTGTTTGAACACAACGGCGTATCATCGTCCTTCCATGGAATTGCCACTTCATAGCTCCTCAGCATAACGCCTTGATTGTGCCTCTTTGCGCGCAGCAAGCACCTCCTCTGCTGTCAAGAACTTGTTTTGATCAGCAATTCCCGCAACGTCTTCGTCCCACATTCTCTGCATTATCTCATCGGCCCTCATTTCTGGAGTAAAGGTCATATGGTATGTGTAAACATGGCAAGCCTCATGACACTCGTTTGCTTCCTCAGAGACATTTCCAACTATTGTCTATGTGAGTGGTTTTCTTTACTATTACAGGCTTCCCCAGATGTCCTTTGCGATATTCAAGTGGTAAAATGAGTTCCTCATAATAATCACTTCTCAATCAGCTTCTATATGTTGAACTGACTTTATGTTCTCCAGGTCGCAATTATGATCTAATTTCTTGCATTGACGGACCAATCAATTGCTTTCATTTCACAATTTTCCACAAAAAATAATTGCTTCTTGTTGCTCCAATTCATACCCTCAAGGCTGGCGGACAGTTACAGTTTTGCTATCCGCTACATTCGACTTCACTCCAAAAGTAGCAACACAGAGTGCGTACAAACCCAGTATGTCAGCGATCTCCTCTTGAGGAAGGACGACCCAGACCCAGAGCCAGACCCAGACCCAGATACCATGGTGGGTATCATCTGCAGCGCTACCCTTTCAGGGCGTGGTACACTTAACGGTTCAAGTCTTCAGAACCTCAACAGCTCGTGTGATTAGTTGGTACTTCAGGTGATGACGTCTCTCCTGTGCCTTCTTGCGAGGATTGGAATGTCTCAGCCGACGATGTCCTCTACTGTGGCATCTAAAGCACAAACCCAACTTCTCTTACAATTACCATCCTTTACTTACAGTTGATTCTTCCAGGTTTCATACAATGTCAGTACATGGTTTTCTTAGCTCACAAAACATTACATGAGTCTTCGCATGTCCTTTCTCCTGAGCCACTCCGATTTATTTGAATTTGACTTGGGTTTCTCTTGTTCAGGATTCTCTAAATTACTGGAGCAACCAAAGGCTATCACTTTAACTTGACTCTCGATTTCAGCCACTCATCTAGGTCGCAAAGGTCAACTTATTTGGGCTGTAGCTTTAACTTTTTCCTGCTTCACCTTACAACAATTTTTGGAGGTACCTTAAAGCCTGCTCCATGAATGTTCTCACAATGTTGCGCGAGTTTTCAAATTGTTTTCATCCTGATCTGCTCATATCTCCAGGAACTTATTGATCAGTGACTTTGAAATTAGAGCTGGGTTTCCAAATCGTGCAGTCACCTTTTCATACTGTTGCACAAAAGACTTATATTTTGGACGTTCAGGGGCTAACATATTTCGCAGCATGCCATATGCATCTGATCTGATAAACGCTATAAACGTAGCAACTTTGTAATCCGCCTTGACATAATTCGCCGCAAAATACAATTCCACTCTTTCGATATAACTTGCAATATCTTCCTTACCGTCCACATACTCTCCAACTCGACCTACAAGCGCCATCCTCGTCGACAAAATTGTAATATTCTGGTCTTAAACAACAACACAAAAAGAACCATTGGCCAGTCATTCTTTCAATGCAACTGCGCATGTGCAAAACCTGCCCTAAAATATAAGAGGTCTGGAACCTAATACTGATTACTCAACCCAGAAGCTGGATTCTGATTCGACTATTGTATCATGTGAAACGATTATGCAGATAAAGGAGGGTGTTACGAGGCGCCGTCCCCTGCATAGGTATTGCGACAGAGTTACTGTCTGGCACCTAGTAATAAATAGCCGCACGAGTAGAAATTTCAGCTATAATTTACACTATAATTATTTCAATAACAGAAGTAAACTTTACCCTCCAATCGCCCTATCCGTTTAAAAGGAAATTTCAAGTGCACGTATTTATGGAATTCGCTGTCCACCTGTTTCGGTAGAGTACGACTTTTCCTTCCCTATTCACAGACCTGAAGGCGGGTGATTTAAAACAATAGCAACAACAAAAGTATCAAAAACTCATGAACAAACATGTAATTTTAGACCCTGTATCCAAACGGCGCAAAACCTTTCCCTGGTTCAGACCCAGATGGTTTTAAACAATTCGCTTACAAAGGGAGTACCCCCTGACCGAAACAAATGGGCTATGACGACATGGTTTGCTGGTTCATTTTGATAATTTTGCCAAATATGTCCTTATTCTCAATGGAACCCAGCTTAAGTTAAGAAATCACTTGCAAATGACAAAATCGCTGCTTCATGTCAAACACATTTGTCCCCCAAACATTATATGAAAAGTTACAGACAAAAAAATGAATTTTGAAAAACGTTTAGGCTATTTGAGTTTCCAAAAACCTCAGTGTTAACTTAGTAGAAGAACTATTCAAGGAATTTTTATATTTAATCTAGCAGGCAAAAGTAGGAAAACCGTAAACGCCCAACAGGAACCACAAAAGTACCCGCTTTGTTCGAGTTTTTATAAGTTTTTTACCGACCGCCGTACTTCGAGGATCAAAGGGTTAACAGTTTACCTGCTACCAGGACCGATTTAATGCTTATTCAAGGACATTAAAGAAAACAGTTGACAGTGAAGTAAGTGAACTGTATGCTACCTTCGTTTTGTTAATTTAGTTTTTTTCTCTCGTTACCTTTTAAACAGACCTAAAGTAGCTTAAATTGACTTTGTTTCTTTCAAGAACCACACGATTTCGCTTGTATCAACTTTTAGCTTTTATCGGCATTTATTCCGCTTTATCTAGTTTCATTTATCAATCATTGTTTTGATTACACTTATTGAATAGAATATA
>NC_133203.1:34495880-34630880 GCF_958299795.1 Porites lutea | reverse complement strand
TGAGAGCAATTGAACTGGGAAATTTATGCAAATTAGACGGCTTGCGGACGGTTGTCAAACTAAAAGAAAGGTTTTACATGAAAGGATTACTCACCATTGCTTGTAACACGTTTTTACGGCAAGGAAAGTTATTTCCAACTTCTGTTGCGTCGGTTTGAGTCACAAAATCCATAATTTTAAGCCAAAAGGTCCAAAAGACAAACGCACGTTTGCCCAGCGACTGCGCCAGAATCCGGCCGTGAATCGAAATAAAGTCACAACACGTCACTGCGGTCCTTTAGAAGCAAGAGTTGCAAGAGTTTTTACTTCAGTCAGAAGGTCAAAAGATTGAAAATTCATCGCAAACTAATGACTTCGATTTTGAAAACCTTTCATCACTTCAATCGTTCGCCGGCTGATAATAAACATCACACAAGATCGTATGACCTTTGGCGTGTGACCGGAAATCGGTCACACCCTCAAGTCACGTTAGCATACTGTCACGAATTTTAATACGATTTTTCACGTTTGCTTTCGACAAAAAATAGACTCATCGAAATAAAATCAGGCCTGCTTTATTTATTTATTTATTTTTTAATTTCTTTTATAGCCTGCAGAACTTGTTCCCCATGCATCGTGCGTGTCTCGCGCCCCCAGTCCGCTTCGCAGTGCTAGCGTGAAAAGCGCAAAAAACTGAAATTGACTCCTGTTCTGCAGTTGATTTCTTTTATAGACACCTTCTAGGCATTGACAGGCTGTGAAAAAAGTGTATTTTTATTATTATTATTTTTTGAAGTGCTACATCATTTTCCTATAAATTTCAAACGTGACTGCTAAAAGACTGTTTGGAACCCATGGATGGAGAAATTACCTGTGCCGGAGAGAAGGTCAACCTCCCAGCCGAGCCAACTTTTGCGAGCGTTTATATGAGGAAAAAACTGACCACTTTGTCCGAGTCAACAGTGCTTGCGCATGCTGTCTTTGTCTAGCCTTGACCGTGTTGTCCCAACTACAATCGGCGACAAAATTGTTGAGACAAATAGGGTGACTTCGGAGAACAAACGAATCCGCACCCTCCCCTGTCCCCTCCATTCAAAGTTGGGGTGTTTGTTGTTTTCTATAGGTAGCTAGAACAAGGGCACAACATTGTACGGAGGGGATGGGGGAGGAAAGCTATATTTCCTCCTTTTGAAGTTCATAAAACGTAAAAAAGCCTACTTTTGGGCGAAGTGTCTCAACTCATTTTGTCGCCGATTGTAGCTGGGCGAGCCAAAGTGGAGAAATATTAGCCGGGCTGGAAGGGTGAGGCCACCACTACCGGCTCAGTGGAGGGCTGACTTCCGGAAGCCCTCAACTCCGCCCACTACTGGTAGTAAGGCGTCTATCCGAACCAACCTTTTGTTTCTCATGTAAATGGTTTACCAAGTTTTGTAAGGAAATGGAGGAAAAGTTGGCTAGCCCAGGGTAGCTTGGGAGGTGAGTAAACACCAGATAACCCCAATAATAAGCACAAACTTTGATTGTCAGTTAGATGTCTACTATTTTAAGTAAGCGACCTGCATGTGATTGTCGCATCCATGCCCCCTTCCAGATCCCCTTTATTATCGGTAAGCCTCTGATAGGTCAAAGTAATACAGTCGTACCTCCAGTAAGCGACCACCAAAAATGCAAAGACTTAGTGGTCCCTAACGGGAGGTGGTCGTTTAGAAGAATCGGACCACATGGGGTCCATTCCGAGAAGAGGTCCAGGCACATTCTATTAAATGGCGGTGTAACAAATTCCTGGCAAAATATTATCTTTTACCTCTTTTGACAAATACAGCTTTTAAATCATGCTCAATTTAAAGAGGGATTCAGGTGAGTGAGATGTAGAATAGTCTAGAATCACAACATAATCTTCACTTTGTTGGCTACATCTACTAAGTTAGGATATGTGTAGTTCCACGATGTCGCTAAAGGTCTTCATATTTTCTAAGGAACATAGTGCACACAGCAAAAATAGAGAGCAGAGAATGCGTCAACTGGTCGCTTATGGAAAACAATTAACCGTGACGCCCAAAAAGTGGTCGCAGTCACTTACAAGAAGGTGGTCGTTTACTGGAAGTTCCAACTGTAAGGCTTTGACTGGGAAAATTTGGTCTTTTGGATTGGCAGTCGCACATGGAGGTTGGACTGTGTAAGCCACCTTCACCTCACTGTGAGTGACGAGAGCCAGGAAAGTATAGTATACACTCCCTTAGGATACACAGAATCGTTGTTTTGAGGTCCCGTTTAGCGAAATGGATCATTCAAGGGAGGTGTTGAAGTCCCATAGTGAAATTTATAAGGTTTATGGGTTTTAGTGCAAGACGAAACACAGTACTTAGGGCCCTGTTGTTCAAACGTTTAACAACAGGAAATCACTATCAAGCGAATAAGAAGAAGCAGGGGGAAAGCGTTAGTCCCGGGGGCGTTAGTCAACTTTTCGAACATACAGCCCCTCAGTCACTCTCCTCCGCAGACTTACCCTGGGCGACCAGGATAGGGGAATATAATACTCGACCTTCCTTGCATCATCGCGAGAGCCTATAGCCTTCACTTTCTTTTGGCTCGTCCTACAATCCTACCCAACGTTCGTGGGACAGGAAGGTCTGCTTGCGAGGCTTGGGAATCTAGGGAGACTATGGTAGCATGGTGCAAATAGCCGGGATGAGCTACTTTGTCCACACGAACCAAGAGGATTGGGTCTGCTAGAAGAAATCAGGTGTAGCTTTCTGTGATAAGTAATATTCCAACAGTATAGGATCATAGTTTGAAGCCATTTCACAATCACTAGTTTCCGCGCACCTCTACCGGCGAGTTGTGGACAAAAGCAGCTGATAGCTGTATGCGAACCTTTTTTCCACAAAATGGTTTCTGGGTTTTCGCATTCGACAGTGTCATGTATTGATTTTTTTTAATCTTAGTCGAGGTCTTTTCAATTATGTACTGCCTATCTGACTGACTGTTTCTTTGTGTTTTTTTTTTTCTGGTAATAACAGGTTTCCTAATTTGGTCGTGGTTGGGGTTATAGGCTCCTGATCGTGAGCAAATAGCGAAAAAATCAACAAGCAAAACCAAAAGTAAACTATAGCGTTGAATCCGTTGGCCACGGAGAATTGGTATTATTCTGCAAGTTCTTTACTACAGCAAGAGAGTATACACCCTTGACTATGGGACATTGAGCCGGGGGAACTTAGTATTTTGACCGGGCATAGGGGAGGAGGGGAGGGGGAGGGGGGACTCTGGCCAGATTCCAAGTCACGGGGATGATCGAAGTATGTTTTTTTCTTAGTTTGAAAATATTTTGAACAATTTTTTTTTTTTAGCTGTGGCTTTACTTAAGTATTCAAAATATTCGTTCTTTTTTGGTCTTAATTTTCGCTTCCACGGATCACTCACGACACTTGGAATCCGAGGTACCCTTCCTGTTTAGTACGTCGAAGGCAAAAAAGCTGTTTCAAAGCCTAGTAGGTAAATAAAAGAAAAATAAATATGCATGGCTGTTTCTACTGCGATGAGAGGATTTCTTGTCAAAAAATGTGAAAACTGTATTAAAATTGCTGACAACAGCTACGAAAATTTCGTGACAGCATGATGACGTGACTAAAGCGTGTGACCAATTTCCGGTCACACCAAAGGTCATACGATCTTATGCGATGTTTATTATCAGCCGACGAACGATTGAAGTGATGAAAGGTTTTCAAAATCGAAGTCATTAGCACTGGACGAAAAAATGGATTTACTAGGGTAGCCAAATTACAGCAAATGTGTAGCAAATACCACATTTGCACAATTTTGCGCAAGAGCAAAGACTGATATTGCACTAGATTTGCTATCCGTAGCAATGACGGTAAATGCCACATTTGCACAACATTTACATCTTGGTGCAAAGATAATGGGCAGCCATGGATTTGAGGGTCATTTGCAGATGGTTCAAATGTGTAGGCAAATATGTTTCTTTGAACTATATTTGCACATTACGCAAATGATAGCGCAAATCTGCTGTTTTGCACAGCTTTTGCTTTAGATGTAAAAGCATGTAAACCTGTTATTTTCAGAACTTTTACGCGGCTTTGCAAATGTGAGCGAAGTATCTAATTTGAACAATGTTTGCTTGGGTTATCTTGGGTGATCAAATTTTCATAATTAAACCAGATTGCTTTGAATAGCAAATGTAACTAAACTCTTTGTATTAAACATGTTTGCTCACGAAGCAAATGTTAGCAAACCTAAACTTTGAACAAATTTTCTAGGGTGTGCAAATTTGATCAAACACAGAATTTTGCTTGTAGCGGCAAATGTGGTCAAAAGTCAAGTTTTGAACAAAGTTGCTTAAGCAGCAAATCTGATCAAACTGTTACTATTGTACAATTTTTCGCTCAGGTAGCAAATGTAATCAAATTCTGACTTTAATTTGGTTGGCAAATGTCATCAAACCCATAAAATTGAGCATGTTTTCTCAAGTAGCAAATGCAACTTCGAAGGTTTAAACGAGTTTGCTTGGGTTGTAGCAAATGCGATAAAATTTTTAAATTATTTTTAATTATAACATGGCTCACTTCAGGTTCCTAACAAGTGGCCATAATTAATCTTGAAGTTTATAGCTTCAAACTTTAAAGTTACGGAAAGAAATTCTAGCAGTGATCTCCCATTAATGTTCAAATGATTTATTCCATAAACCAAAGTAGCTTACAAAAAAAAAAAAAAAAAAAAAAAAAAAAAAAAAAAAGTAGCTTACACATTATAACAGACTTTACAAACTACAGTATACAGCTGTACATACAGCTCTTCATATTAATTCCCAATTTTACAGTTCGTTGATGTTTACTTGTCTCCACTCTATGCTCTATCACATCATTACTAACTATTAATATTATAAGGAAATTGTTCTTCATCTAAATGTGTAAGATATTCTACATACAGCTGTAGGTGTTTCAGAGTTGCCTCAAACCTATTTCAGTTGTTTAGGTTTTTGCAACTCAGAAACAGGTTAAAAATCCTTTTACCCTTAGCTTGGACCAATATTTACTTATGACAAGACTATTTCTTACTTAAACTTTTGCATCTAAGGACAAAATCCTGTTCCAACTCAATGTAACCCTCAAGACACCCATTTTAATAAATAATTAGTATTTTTGTATTAATTGCTATTTACAGATTAAACAAAATTTGATTCTGGTGGCATTTTTTTCTTTAGGCTCTATGAGAATGAAAGGCCTAATTCTTGCTACCAGTTTCCAATTTTTGCTGGTATAACAACTGGGTTATAGCATTTAGCAAACTAAGAAATAGTTTAGGTACATGTAGCTATTCAAATTCAGATCAGACTTCTTTAACTTCATTTTTGTTGCTAATGGTTCCTGTATAGTATTGGATATGCTCTTAGAGGAAGTACCAGCCGGAGCTTCTAGTACTTGCCCTGTTCTAAGAAAATTGAGGGTCATTAAAGTAATGACCAGCTGTAAGTATTCCACAGCATGTCAACGTTACCATTGTCACTGTAGTTGGTCCCAATGAAAGAAGCTAATAATTATTTTAAATTCAGTATACACGTACAAGTAGTACAAAAGGTTGACCTGGCTAGCCTGCAAAATAACTACACGGCTGTCTCTCAATACTCTTTTTCTTGAGTCATGTTGCAATCCTTTGCAAAATTCCATACTAAATCATGACAAAAAGCAGGATGTGCCTAAATTTGTGTTGTTTTTTGTTCAAGCAGGTCAGTTGCAATTGCTGTAATCGGTACACATGTACTGTGAAGTGGTGCCTGCAGAACTCAAATGCCTGCAGATAAGCAAATAGATTTAAAAGAAACATTTGTACATTAATTGGCCTTTTTAACCTGCTGACTGGTACATTACTTGCAAACAATAGCCAAAGGATTCTAATGAAAAATTTATCACATCAACCAATTTGATCTACCTGCCACCAGAATTCTCAGGACAAATCAACACCATCAGGATTTGTACTGTTTACACAGATTTATCTTTTTCTAAAAGACAGTGTCATAAACAGAGAGTGATTAAAGGATAACTGTATTTGCAGAGCTACATGTACATGTACCTGTAAGTATGACCAGTCATAAATAATCTGGAATTTTTTTAAGAGCATTGGATTAACTTATATTTCCTTATCACAAAGCAAATTCAGGAGCATTATCTGGTGCCTCCTGCTCTGAGGAGAAGCCATTCCTCCTTCCTATTGTCATTGAGTAATGACCGGATTACATGTGACTGTTTCAATTTTACTTTACTGTTCATCTAGGCAAAGAGGTTTTTACAAGCTAAGTTGTTGACTCCTCCATGCTAGAGGCCTCCTGCAAAGCACTTTTCTCGGATTTGTCATCTCCTTGGTTGTATTGCCTTGCTCTGAAGACATGTACTCCACATTATACAAGCTTTGAACTTACAACAATCCTTCTTCGAAATAGAGGTTGACTGGAAAAGGGTTGTCTCTTTAGCTTTTTCTGCAACAAACAGAAATTATACATAATTGAGACCATCAATATTGAAACTAAAGCTGTAGATGGTTGTCATGAAAAATACTATTGTCCTTTTCTGTCTAAATATTCTAGCCTTTTATAGCATAAAGGTTGCTATTAGATATTACATGTATTATTACTGGCTGCAGTCACAGTAGGTGACTAAACTTACTTATTTCCTGAGTTAACTGATATCAAAATTAACTAGTTTAAACAAATTGCTGGCTCGTAACTTTCATGTCTCAAATCTAACCCCAACCGGTCATCATAATTCTGATTACACTGTACCTGTTAAAACTAAGACCTTCTTTGAGCAAAAAACAAAATGAAAAAATGAATGCGAGAAACCCTTTTGTAACAAGACAATTGACTCCAGGTAAATCATTGTATTAATTTTATAGTGAGTGTCCCACTACATCACTACCATAACAACATTGTTGACATATTACTTAAAACTTCATGGACCTGCTTCTTCTGCAATATTGCCATCACTTACAGTGTATCTTGGGAACAAAAGTTTAATTATACTATAATTGCCTCATATGAGGGAATCCAAGATAGTTTTAGATTCTGGATTCCACGCTGCGGATTCCGGAACCTTTTTCAGTGGATTACTTGGTTTCTGGATTCCAATTGTTTGACCTGTATTTCAGGTTTCAAAGCTCAGAATTTAGGATTCCACAACAAAAATTGCCCAAATTCTGGATTCCATAAGCAAAAATTTCCCGGATTCCAGAATCCCTTATCGGATGAATTTCAGGCTATTACATGGGGTGATCATAAAAAAAAAAAAATCAGTGAAAGCAGGGTACCATGATCTTAATTCTAGCTACCCCTTGTTTTCAGCACCATGGCAGTCACTGGCTTTACTCCCCTTTTAAATTTTGGAAAAGCCTTTGGAGAAAGTAGGCACCA
Organism: Porites lutea; assembly: GCF_958299795.1. Lineage (NCBI taxonomy): Eukaryota > Metazoa > Cnidaria > Anthozoa > Scleractinia > Poritidae > Porites > Porites lutea. The sequence goes on along the minus strand of NC_133203.1, from coordinate 34,623,484 downwards.
GAGGATAAGGTTATTTTTGGCCTTAGTGGGGAATTAACACTTGCTTCAATTCTTATTAAATTTCCAATACCATTTATCTGAAGAGAACAACCAAATAAAAGATTACAGTATTTTTTAAAACAACAGGACAAATAAAGTTTCAGGAGTAGGCCAGGGGTGAGTCCTTGTTGATTACTGAATATTGGGAATGCAAATGTAGGTATTCTCAAATAGCATCATTAATGGCTTAACAGTAACAATGAACTTTCTTATACTTACTGAGCATTTCTTTTACTCCCGATTAGTTGCTCCCTCAGCATTTGTTTGTCCTTGCATTTCTCCTGCCTCTTCTTAGTTTTACAATGTCTGCTAACAGCATCTATGTACTAAGTACCAACGGCTGCTTTTCTTGGATCCACTCGTTACTACTTGATCGTCGCCGAGGGAGCTATCTAGATGTCTTTCATGGTGGATAAGTACAATTTCCTTTTCGTCGAACGGTCTATAAGTATGCAGTTCCCTCGAGGTCGAGCGATTATTTTATAAGTTCTTCGAGGACACATTCGTGCGATAAATTCGAACAAATAAGACTGGCCGATTCCTCCATACTCGACAGTCAACCCCACAGAGAAGGAAAATTCGAAAACTCTTGATAAATATGGCGTTAAACGTATGAAGTAAAAGCTGATGGCAAATCGATGGCAATGGAACGTGGTAACGGTCGACGAAATTTGGATTTCAATTGTTGTGCCTCGTTCTCGAACGCTTATGCAGACTGTCGCTGACCAGCACCATTGAGGCGCAAGTGCTTGGGAAATCGGGCGCGCGGTCTTTTGACGATTTGGCGGGAGGAAGAGATTGCCTATGTTGGTGGATTTTTTCTAAAGGATATTCGAAATTTAAAAGGTAAAGTCGATGTATTTTGCTTTGTATATCGTGCTTCTACTGCCACATCTATGTTATAACCGGGAATAAACTACATTTGCATCCATACATGAATGTGCACGCGTGTCGCGTGCGTATGATAGTGATCCAGCTGAAAAAAGCCTTGTTGAAAAATTTAAGTGGTGTTAAGTCAGCAAAATATGTAGTTATGCAATGTTAAAATGCTAATTTATTGGTATTTGGCAGAAGTAGCTCAATATTAATTGCTTAAGTAATTTATACTTCCTCTGGCGCTATATTGACATATTGAGCGTAATACCCGTACATGTACCAGTGATTTTGACAGGGGTAGGGTGGGGCCTTTATTTTATATGCGTTACTGTCATTTTTTTCTGTTTTGTTTTGTCATGTTTTCATATACAAGGTTGTTTTGTTTATAATAATTTATGATGATACAGCTGTACAATGTAAGCTGAGTCCAAAGGTCAAAAATGCTAAAATGTGCCACATGTGTATTTATAATGTCCTTAAAGATAATGGCAACACAAATAACACAATTCATTTAATTTCACAATATTTTCAATAAAGGTAGAATTACCAGTTATTTTTAGTGGGTTTAGTGACTTTTTTTGTACATTTGTTTCAGATTTTTCCTTGAGTGGTACAGGAGTTATTTCCAATGTTCTTGAAATTGAGTTGCATCACCTGAACTCTCCAAAAGATAAAGAGATCAATGAAATACAGGTTCAACATGGGGAAGCTGTTTGTGGTCTGTGCATGAAGAAATGCTACAGGGGTATTCCAGTGGGTGTCAATTTATTTACAGTAATCATTTTTCCTCTTCACAAGATAACAGAAGTGAAGGTTATATACTGAATGCTCCCATCCATCAATACCCCATCTGTTTGGGGTAAATGTCACAAAAAAGAAACCTCACGTGTACTTCCTTGTGTTATATTTTTAGCATCTTTACAATATTATTTTTCTTGCACTTTGTGCCGTGCCCTGCTAAGTAAATCCATGTCCCTTTCACAGTGTTCTGCAGGGAACATAATGTACTGAAATTGTGTGAAGCTATAGAAAAATTGCACTCGTAGAGGTTTCGCCACAGAGATATAAAGAGTGACAACATTATTCTTACAGAGGTAAACAATATGTACCACCCAATGCTCACTGATTTGCGAAAGGCTATCTTGCTATCGGATGCCCTTTCAAAACAGCAGTCCATGACTGCTCACTAGCACTGACATATAGATTCAGAAATATGCCTCAGATATTATGTTTTCACTTGGCATTAATAAGTCATGGCAAAAGTTAGTGGCAAACTGAAAGTAGAAAGTCATTTTGTGGAAGGGCAAAGAAAATGCCTTCAGACAGATCCAAAGTTGAGATTTACTGTTTCATGTCTTCTGTCACTGCTCAAAACAAATTTTTTACTGGAACCTTTTTTCTGTCAAGCAATTATAGAATATCGTATTCCTATTTAAAAAGGAAAATCAAAAAGTTATCTTACTGTGTGAATTCCTATACTAAATAAATCTATGAAAATTTGACTCATTTAGTGAAAAGGGTATAAAAATATTGAAGGTGTAAACCCCGTTGGTCTAAGAAGTTTAGGTTTACGTGAAGAAATGCACCATGTTAATGTTGTTGAGTGAAGGCTGATATAAATCTCGCCAGTCTGTTTGAGCAGTTTAAAAAGACAAATCATATTGAACTCAAAATCAGGGTTGTAAAGAGCAGCAAAGAAATTATTCGTTCATGTCTGTGCTGAGTTTCTATTCACAAAATATATGAAATACAAAGCAATTTCACCATTTGTTGTAGTATTGGCTGTTGGGCTTTCAAAATGTGGTTATTTTTAGGAGGCTCACCATCAAGATAGCGGTAAGAACAAAATTGTCAGTTTTGATGTGAAGTTTCTTGAATAAATGGCCATGAGGAAATTGTGTACAAGTGAATAATCTCAACCCTGACTTTGAAATGCACAGAACTTTTTTTTTTGGACCAAATTTAAGGTACTGTGGGTGGCCTTGTTATTGTTAGCTTTTTAATAATAATATTATGATGTAGAAAAAATACAGTAAATTAATGATCTGACTACTGGACCTTTGTCCAGTAGATTTGTTGTGGTGTATTTACTTTATGTAAAGGGGAGGTAGTGTGGGCCCTCTGTAACTATATACAACAGTTACTGTGTCATTTTGAATTTTTAGTTTTAGTAATTGGAGATCCCTGCCCATTGTGCGACCCTAGGCTTTACTATTATCAAATGACAGAAGAGGAATGCAACACATGCCCAGGTTATGTACCATTGACTCACTTCGAAGTGGTTATGTGATTTAGAATTGGACCCTAAAAAAGACCGGGGCCCAGTTGTTCCAAAGACCGATTAGCACTAACCCAGGGTTAGATTTTAACCCCGCGTTTCTTTTTTCTTTTAATCAAAAGCATTTTGTCAGATAATTTTCTCTTTTCTTTTTTAAGTATCAAATCACCAAATTGTACGCAAAAGGAATTATTCAAATGAATTTGTTTTTAAAACTTTTATATCTGAATTTATATTTCGTACTAACCTTGGGTTATCTTAACCCAGCTTTGAACAACCCAGCCTGGAAGGATAAATGCTGCATGTTAATTTGTTTCACCGCCTTAGTTTTTTCTTTATAGCTTTAAACTTTTCATGATCCAAGGCCAACTCAGAGCTCCTGTAACCCAATAGTGGTCTGTTCATTTTTTATGGGGGGGGGGAGGCTTTGTCGGGTGGGATTTGACCGATAGCTCCTGTATATGAAGACCCTCTCTTCATCAGAATTTTTTTTGGGAAGCCACAACCCCGCTCCTTGTATCCCAAGATCAAATAACCAGGATTCAGGTGAATTTTAGTCAGCAAAAATGCTATGACTTTTTTGGATTGAACGGGTAGTACTTAATGAACAGTAAAATTCAAAATCAACATTGCAATCAGTGAAACTCAAACTCAGGGTTGCAAACAACGGAGTAAGAAAAATTAGCCTTTCATAAATTTGTTGGCTGAGTTAATGTTCAAATAAAATTGTGAGCAGTTTCACCATATTTTGTTGTAGTATTGGCTGTTGGGTTTTCAAAATGTGGTCATTTTTAGGAAGCCTACCATCGAGATGCGGTCATCTCTAGGTGGGCAGTCAAAACTACAACAAATACCGGTTAAAGTTAAATTGTTGGTTTTAATTTGAATTAAGTTTGTTGGTTAAATGACCATGAGGAAATTGTGTACAAGTGAATAATCACAACCCTGAGTTTGAAATCCACAAAACTTTTTATTTTGGACCAAATTTGATTTTTTAGTATAATGTACAAGAAATAGAGTAAATGATCTGACTACTGGACCTTTGTCCAGTAGATTTGTTTAGTGTATTACTTGTATAATAAAGGGCAGGTAGTGTGGGCCCTCGATCTGTACGGTATAGAACAGTTACTGTATGATTTTGAATTTCTAGTTTTAGTACTCGGACATCCTTGCCCGTTGTACGACCCTAGGCTTTATTATTATCAAATGACGGAAGAGGAATGCAACACATTCCCAGGTTGTGTATCATTGACTCACTTCAAAGTGGTTATGTGATTTAGAATTATTGGACCCTAAAAAAGACCGGGGCCCAGTTGTTCCAAAGACCGATTAGCACTGACCCAGGGTTAGATTTTAACCCGCGTTTTTTTTTCCTTTTAATCAAAAGCATTTTGTCAGATAATTTGTTCTTTTCTTTTTTACGTATCCAGTCACCAAATTGTAGACAAAAGGAATTCAAATCAATTTGTTTTTGAAACTTTCATATCTGAGTTCATATTTCGTATAAACCTTGGGTTATCTTAACCCAGCTTTGAACAACCAAGCCTGGAAGGATAAATGCTGCATGTTAATTTGTTTCACCGCCTTAGTTTTTTCTTTATAGCTTTAAACTTTTCATGATCCAAGGCCAACTCAGAGCTCCTGTAACCCAATAGGGGTCTGTTCATTTTTTATGGGGAGGGGGGGGGGAGGCTTTGTCGGGTGGGATTTGACCGATAGCTCCTGTATATGAAGACCCTCTCTTCATCAGAATTTTTTTGGAAAGCCACAACCCCGCTCCTTGTATCCCAAGATCAAATAACCAGGATTCAGGTGGATTTTAGCCAGCAAAAATGTTATGACTTTTTTGGATTGAATGGGTAGCACTTAATGAACAGTAAAAGTCAAAATCAACAAAAAAATCAGTGAAACCCAAACTCAGGGTTGCAAACAACAGAGTAAGAAAAATTAGCCTTTCATAAATTTGTTGGCTGAGTTAATGTTCAAATAAAATTGTGAGCAGTTTCACCATATTTTGTTGTAGTATTGGCTGTTGGGTTTTCAAAATGTGGTCATTTTTAGGAAGCCTACCATCGAGATGCGGTCATCTCTAGGTGGGCAGTCAAAACTACAACAAATACCGGTTAAAGTTAAATTGTTGGTTTTAATTTGAATTAAGTTTGTTGGTTAAATGACCATGAGGAAATTGTGTACAAGTGAATAATCACAACCCTGAGTTTGAAATCCACAAAACTTTTTATTTTGGACCAAATTTGATTCGTTCTGTAAAAAGACTAACAGAAGAAATTTGTGACTGTAAAATTGTCAAAAAAAGTAGCTGGTTTCTGATTACTTTATATTAAAATGACAGTGCATATAAAACAGTTAACAGGAAAGATGCATGTAGGGGGTTGGACCTCTGGGCAGAGTCTCACAGCGTGTACAAAATTTTATTGTAACAATGTAATGTTACAGTTGAGATTGGAAATTTACTTTAGTCACAAAACGAATCAAACATATAGGAAATGTCACATGCACATCACCTTTGACTGTCAGCAAATGTTATGCAGTTCACTATATTTGCTCCCTCTGCAAATATGGATAATTATAATACAAATGTTCAAATTTATGATACAGCCAAATGTGTAGAAATTTATTGTTTTTGCTCTCAAGGCAAATACGAGTAAACCACATGCAAAAGTGTTCTTTTGGTATCCTGGAAAAACAAGAGCAAACACCAGTGCAAATTAGGGGTTTTACAATATTTTTGCCTGCATTTGAAGTACAGTGAAAACTGTCATTTTTGCAAAGGATGTAAATTTGAGTAAATTGGTGGAAATGTTGAAGATTTGCCCATGCTGCAAATATGTATCAAAATTGTATCAAACCATTACATTTACTTGACTTTTGCGTATCAATACCTATCTAGCAAATATATGTATTTGCCCACACTTTAGCTGACAGCGCAAATGTAATGCAAATTTGGAGCTCCAAATTTACCACATATTTGCACCTTTCGCAAACATTAGTAAATCCGTTTTTTCGTCCAGTGTAGTTTGCGATGAATTTTTATTCCTTTTGCCTCCTGACTGAAGTAAAAACTCTTGTAACTCTTGCTTCGACGTGTTGTGACTTTATTTCGATTCACGGCCGGATTCGGACGCAGTTGCTGAGCAAACGTACGTTTGTCTTTTGGCTAAAAATTATATATTTTGTGACTCAAAACGACGCAAAAGAAGTTGGAAATAACTTTCCTTGCCGTAAAAACGTGTTACAAGCAATGGTGAGTAATCCTTTCATGTAAAACCTTTCTTTTAGTTTGACAACCGTCCGCAAGCCGTCTAATTTGCATAAATTTCCCAATTCAATTGCTCTCACCGCTTGCTTTGGTGTCAGGATGATATTTGATTTCCAGAGCTAAAACTTTCCAGTAAGTTAGTACAAAAGCCAAGGTTCCATTTTATATTGATTTTATGATCAAGCGGCATATACCAGAGGCCTTTTTTAATAGTCAAAGTTGGCCTTCATTTTCTAGCACGTCTAACGTCACAAATATGACCTCTTTACACTTGTCGATTATAAAAATGTAAAGCATTGTTTATCAAATTTTCTTTTAGGATTTTCAAGAGTAAGAACAAAATAATAATTCGGTGAAGTTTCAATGTCAGGGAATGTTTCTTACGCGTTCACCCTTCTCTCGAAGTTGCCATTGCATCCTGCCGTGTTTTGTGCGAAAAACGAGCATAAAATCGATTTTTTAAACTTTTCCTAATTTCTCCTTTAAAATGAATCGTTTGAACCCAAAACTATTTTCCTTAAATAAGGTCACTAAAAGGGATGTTTTGGCAAAATAAAAAAAAATTCGATTTTTTGACGAGTGTCGTGTGATTCTCGATTTTCTCAGATAATGGCTCTTAAGCAGCTCCAAATAGACGCGATAACATTTGAAAGGAGGCAAATTTAATTTTTTAGCGACATTTTCACTGCTGTCATCGTCGTCGTTGCTTAGCTCATGATTTTTAAGATACCTACGGTCAAACGGAGCAGCCGTGTTTTACTCCACGCCTTGTTCATTTGCAGAAAGTCATTTTTGTGGCACAAACCTGCCATGCTGGAGAGCGAGGCCCTGCGCACTGAGTCAAGCCAAACAAAAAACTAACATCATTTAAAATGATTCCTTTGTTTGTTGTTTGTCATGTCCCTTTGCTTTTCTTGCCCTCCAGCGTGGCATGAGCAACTAGAGTTTCGCGTTGAACAATGTTCAAGTGAGATGATTCAGCTGGCGATAACTTCAACCGTTTTTACGCTCAATCCAACCGTATAAAAATTGCCTCAGCTGAGCTTGAATCTGCCTAAACCTGTTACTTGGCCCTCATGGGATTCGTCACGGATTCAATGCATTTAAAAATAAGACAATAAAACTAATTCCGGCACTATAATACAAAAGAATATACTTACTGGCAAATTTTATTGAAAAACATTCACGTGACGGATTTTTATCCTTTGAATTGTTTTGATGTAAGAATAGACCGTTATTGGCACTGAGGTTTCTTTCAAGGTCCTGCCAGGTCATGTCTTGTACTTTTCCCCCATTCTTAATTGAGCAGTTGAAAGTCACTCTAGAGTCTTTCGGCGTTACTGTACGGGTTTTTGTCTCCAAAGGTGGTTGACATTTCTGTGCACTTATTTCACAGTCTAGGTTCCCTGTGGGTGACACATCTATCGCGTAAAAAAGGAAAGAATAAAAAGAGAAATTCTTTATTACATGAAACATTCGTAGTTTAGGTTTCTGGGAAACTGCCCACCTACCCCTCCCCTAAGCCATCATCTTGCCCTAAGCGAGAAGTAAGTGTTAATGTTAGCTTAGGGGAGGGGTAGGTGGACAGTTTCCCAGAAGCCCAAATTGATCCAAACATTCATTTACTAACACAAACCTCTTCATGAACTCTTGACAAAGCTACTACAGGGGCACCCAAGGACTTTCCTCCTAAATACATTTAAAACATTTTTTAGGCTATCCAGAGTACTTTTACATCTCTAGAAATGCATTTTCAGTGGTGCTATAAAATTTGTATCTGTTCGGTCGTCCTAGGGCAACTTAAGTCTTTTCGAAATTATTAGAGCTTCAGTATTACTTTCCCGAAAATTTTAGTTGCAATTTAACGCTTTGCGAAAGTGAGAATTTTTCTAATTCCTCTCTCCATCGCATTTTTGAATCCGAAAATTGTATGTTTCCGTTTTACTACGAATAATAGAGAAACCTGCAGAGTCAAATGTGAAAAATTAAACTTCAAAAAATCGTAGGGAATTTAGTAGGTAAGCTTCGAAAATTGTACATGAATGGAACAGTCACCTAGAAATTTGTAGCCATCCTTAAATAATAGAAAATTTCAGGCAATGTTTGCTTCTCCGAACAGATATTATACAGAAAACAGTCGTTGGGTGCCCCTGCTACTATCCGAGTGGACGTCACTATCCCAGCCCATGAATGTTTTTTGGCTGGTTATTGTTCTTTGGTGAAGTAATGGGCTTTTTAAAAGATAGCTTTGCAATGACTGATTTGACACTCAGTCTTATCAGCAAATGATCGGAATAATTAATCCTGGCCTGCGGATGGTTGAAAATAAGCAATGATTATTATATTTACAGTTATTAGGAATCAATAATTAAATTCAAGTACCTTTTGCAATACAACAAATTATCTGGTTTCCTTAATTTCCTAGGCAATTTTAGTCGAGGCAAGAATTCACGAAACAACAAGGAATTAGCTTCTGGATCGAAAACAAAATTATTTCCGCGTATGAACGCTCCACGGAAAAATCGTGAACCATCGCAGTCCTTTGATCGTCTATAATGTACAGGTAGCCGAATTTTTGAAAACGTTCCTCAAAAAGGCCCAGAATATCCCCAGCGGTGAGAATTTTTATAGGAGACTTGCCGTCTTGGTTGGTCTCATCGTCAAGGTCAGACCCTGAGCTACCTACATATTACTGATCACCGTGTCCCTATAATATACAGCTATTTCCAGGATTAAATTAGCTGCATTAGTGGTTGATATTTATTACATTAGTAGTTAGTGTTACAATAGTGGTCGATTATTACATTAGTGGGTGATATAGCGTTAACTGACAATTTAAACATCCCGGTTTTAACGTCAGTTTTATTGGAGAAGGCCCTCCTTCTACTTGGATTCAGTTACAGACTAAATACGTATTAGTTGCCCTTTGTGCCTTCCGCCATTTTATCACCCACGGACTAAAGCGGAACACTTAGTTGGGAAATTTCACTCTTCGCTATTTACAAAGGCAATAATTGCTGTAAGTATTCATTTTTTTCGCTCTGGTTGCCTATGGTTAACTCAATGGCAGTTGCCAAAATTAGCTCTCGTATCCTTAACCTTAGTTTCACGTTTCTTTTGTAAAATAAACTGAACCATTTTTATGCAACTAGTGCTCGCCGTTTCTCAATGGCGGTCACTAACGATAGGAGTAGTAAAACACCTGGGATTATGTTGGATTAAGAAACAGTCTCTTTACACGCCCGGAGCTCTCCTCAGTCTCTCACTCTCTTTTCACCCTCGACCAGGATTTTTACGTAGGAGCAACACAAAATTACGGGCTGTTAAGCATCTAGGCATGTGTTCTTTATTACGAATATATTTTGGTAAAAGAATATTAAGTAGTTTCTTTTTTAATAACTTTGGTCATTCCAAATCAACGTACCATTGGTGCTTTTGCTATGCTTTACCCAAAATTTTAATCATGAAGTTAATGCTTTTGTTTAAGTGCCGACGTAGGGTCGGTTATAAGAACTTGAAAAACAAATGAAACGGTCCAGCTGGTAAGTTTTATACTGGGACACTCCACTTCGAGGTCCAATCCCTTAACCATTTATTTCCCCTTATCCACGTCAGTGAAGGCATAATTAAAATTTAGTCGATCGAAAACAAGACCCTGCTTTTGCAACAAAAGGTACCGCTGTCGTATGCCTTCTTCTGCATAACAAATGGTACCCCCCCCCCCCCCCCTTTTCACTCATCTAGCTTAGATTACTGCACCCCTTTAAACTGCTATAAATGCGCTGTCTTTAAAATGTTGTGAATATATCACAAAACCAGACGGTTTTCGACTTTTTCAGAACCATAAAAGGCGTCGAAAGGGTAGGGGATGGAGGGATGAAGGTAGGAAGGAAGGAAGGGGAAAAGGGAGGGAGATTGGGGTCCCCGTTTTCGCCCTCTTCTCATAAATTACAGGTGTTTGACTGAAACAAATTCTCGCCATAACGAACTCTTGCTAATGAGGACAGTAACTCAAGGTCCCTACAGTGTCCGCTATAAAGAGAGTTGACTGTGGATTTGCTAGAAAGTAGCTTTTTTTCACTCCTCATAACCTCAAAATGGTAATATTGCATACGCAGAACTTGGAGTTCTTTTTCTTTCCAAAATATTTTCCTTCCAGATCAGTCGATGAATGACTAGCCTTTTTCTCTTGATTCTTGGGGTAATATGGGAGCCCTTTTTCTTTTAATTTTTTTTTTTTTTTTTGAAAAAAAAAAGAGTCAAAATAATGTTTTGGGTTTACTTATACACAAAGCGTACAGAATATATCATTTTTACCGAATTACTTACAAAGATAACCTACCCTGGATCCAAAGACTCATCAAAGAACAAAGTAAAAGGAATTTAAGGAAACAAAGTTTGAGATCTTTTGGTACGTAGTCTTTCTCCATGTCTTTAGCGTGTTTTTCCATTTGCGTGCGAAGTGCTTTGGTGCCAGTAGAACTTCCTCAATATTTTAATTGACTGCCTTTCTTTATAATAGAGCCTCTGAGGAAACCTGTGATAAAGATTATTACCAGATTAATGATTAATGCCATATATTTTTAGAAATTATTTGGAAAAGCTCATATTAATGTCTTGACTGTACATCTTTGCCTGGAGGGGAGTCTTGTTCCAAGTTATTTTTTTCAATTCAGGTGTAAATTAGACAAGGTGTTTGTGGAAATATATTCGGGTCGAAAAGTGGTGCGTTGAATGCCTTTCAAAATACAACGGACATTAGAATTATAGTCCAACCAATGCTACAACCTCAAACGAAACCTGTTGAGAAACAACCCCGTTCCCCGTAATCACGACATTTATACACGTTGCATTGTTTTTAGACCAAAACAACTTTGAATAGGGGGTGTGGAGGGGGCTTAATTTTTCTGTTTAGAGGAGGTGGTAGTATAGAAAATAGATGGAACTCTCTCAGGGACTGGTCAAAAATTATAGGGGAGGGGGGATGGGCCGGAGCATTTGGAAATGTGGTTGATAAAAAAAACATGGCCCACCCCCTCCCTTCGGCACAAAAATGACCGACCCGCCCCTGAAGCAAGGTTGGAAATTGCATGACCCACCCCTTAGTAAAAACATGGATGTTTGGTTTCCTCTTAATAATCCAATTAAACCTTGTTCTTTGTTTGACAAAATTTGTAGCCTGAGTATCAGGCCTTCCTACGGGCTAGGGGAGAGGAGATTTTAGATGGGGGAGGAAGGAGGGGGAGAAGAGAAAGGAAGGCCTGACACAAAACCATTCAGCAAATCGTGTGACACATCCAAAATCTGGATGTGGCAGTGATTGGATAACACACAATACCCCCTGACGTCACCGACCGCAAGAGCGATCGGCGAGGAGACGGTCATTGAAATTTTTCATAGATGTTTTGATTTCATGTGATACTTTTACAGACAGAGACGCAGAGAAAAATTCACAACGGCTCTAGAGGGCGCTCTCAAGTTCTTTCCTGGAATAAAAATAAAACCCGAGTAAGAATTGTGTTTTCAAGGCCTCGTAGTTTAAAGGAAAGATGGACTCGAAGTAAGGAAAAGCCTCATATACCATCTTCTGCCGAAACTATGTCCGAGTATTGGTTTCACAAGACCGGGACAAAGAAGACGATATCAGTGTTTCAGATATCTAAGTTCAGATTTACAACATCCTGTCGTTAAAAGGGTATTGTTTTTAATACTGTAAATGAAAATAGAGCGAGGTAGCCATGTATTGAGATAGCTGCGAGGATAGCCGACAGCAACAATGCTTTTAAAAAGCTTGACTTTGCTTGTTGCGGTTACGATAACGTACGTGGTTGGAATTCGTTCGCTTCCTCTTCCAAAATTTTCTCACTTTTGAAATGTCTTAAGCTCAAGCGGGCGCCATCATATTTCGCCAACGGGATTGACCTTTGCTATAGGCTCTCACTTGTTTTGAACTTGTAACAGCTTTCACGAGCTCTCTGTGAAGTGGTGGAATCTGCTGCTGCTTGATAATTTCTAGGCATAGGTGTTTCACCATCGCACCTTCCTATTTATTCTTGCAGCTCGTTTCAACCACCCGAGAATACGAGGGATAACATCAGCTTTTTATCTGCCAGACAAGGGCCTGATTTAACTCTGTAAACAAAAGCAATTTACAATTTTCCGGGCACATGTTTGTTTACAAACAGAGCGTTGGCGATCTTACACTAGCTCAATTCCTAAACCCTGTTATAATTCCTCATAAACGGCAGGTTTTACGTTACAAGTTTTCGAAAACTCCTCATTGGAGGTTTCAGAAAAAAGCGAAATCGTAGCAACACAAGCACCGGAGCTCGGCCAGACCGTAAAGTGAGATTTATTTTAGCTTTTTGACAAGTGAAGCTGACAACCCGATGGCCGGAAGTGATTTTGATTGGATGGTATTGAATCATGCTGTGTGAGGGTGGAAGGCTCCAGTAAAAGCATCTGTGTCAGGCGTTTCTCTCCTTCACCTCTCTCCCTATTTCGCGCTCTCTCCCTTTTTCGCTTCCATTTTTCCCCTTTTCCCCAGAAACGCCTGATACTCAGGCTAGAAAATTTGTTGATACACTGCTACAACCAATATCAAAATCACAGAAATCATACCTTTCACTGAAAAGACAAACGTGAAAACCCGAACATTTCTTGTTTCGATGGACGTTAGGAGTCTTGACACAAACATACAGCAAAACGAGGGTATATTGAAATGGTCTGTCACAAAGCATATGAAAATTTCTACAAAGAGAACCCATTCCTACGCATTACTTGCCGGAAATGCTTAGATTAATCCTCAAAGAAGATTTCTTCCACTTCAATGGAAAGCACTGCCTACAAAACCATGGAGCTGCAATGGGCACAAAGACATCAGTTTTGATTCCTTTGCCAATATTTTCATGACATCTATTGAAACAACAACTCTAAGCAAAACTGTCTTTAGAACAACAGTTTGGAAATGCTACATACACGATACCTTTTCCCTATGGGACATGAGTAAACCTGACATCGAAGCCTTCATTGAACACTTATGACAGGCTAGACCGGTTGAGGAATTTGGGTCCCCCCTGCTTAGGTAAAAATTTTTTACCTAAATCACAGTAGGAGCTGAAAGAGGAACCACACTAAAAAGAAGACAAGCCTTACGAAGGTGTTATAAGCCGGATTAATCCTGACACGTTTTAGCGGCAAATTTCCTCATTAAGGTATACGAGTTTTCTTGAACGCCTGATATGTAATACAATAAAACAATGGGACAGGGCTACTCTTTCTTTGCTGTTATATTTTTCGTGGCTAAAGGTTTCGTGCCGGCTTGGTTAAAAAATATACATCAGTAGTTATAGAAATGGTTGTCCTGGCGCACTCTTCGAATTATCAGAATTGCATTAAAAAAACTAATAAAATCCCAGAATATGCAAGGGATTTTAAAAATGAATAACTTTTTATAAGAGGTATTAATAAGGAATGTGAAAATTTTGTAAAGAGATTAGATGAAGAAGGGAAAATATTTAGTTCTCCCCAAGCTAAAAAACTTATTTTTTATTTTAATAAATTTTTAAAAGCTCAAGAACTTGATTATCTTAAAGATATTAGTGAGTTATATTTAAAAGAGAGTGATGTTAATTTTATAGAGTCTTTAGAATTAAATGTAGATGATTATATGGATATATTTTACGATCCAGATAGTTATAAGTTTGATCAGGAAAAGTATGAAAATGATAATTCAGGTTTAAAAGAGTTTTGTGAAAGTTTTAGTAAATTTAAAGATAAAATAAAAATAGAAGAAATGACTTTTAGTGATTTTAAAGATAGTCTTAATTTTTTAGATAGTGATAGTGATAGTGATAGTGATTAAATTATAGCTTAAAGTCTTTTTATCTAATAATAAGATAAAAAGACTATCATGTCTAACCAAGCAAATGGTTTCCAGGGTTCTCAACCCTTTATAACAGATAAACAATTTCAGAATTTATCATAGGATGAAATAAGACATTTAATAGAAGAAGAAAAAGAAGGATTTAAGAAAGATTATAAAGAATTAGGTGAAAGAAAAAAATTAATTAAACAATATAAAAAATTAAAAGAAGCTAGAGAAAAAGTACGAAAAGGAATTGATATAAAAAAACCTAAAAAATCCAAATCTAAAGGTGTTCATAAAATAAAATCATTTGATGAGTATTTTCAGGAATGTATAGAAAATAAAGAATTCCCAGCAGATACTCCTTCTTATTTTCGTGAAGCTCTAGAGAGAGCTATTAAGGAATATCATCAAGGACTTATTAAAGAAAAATCATCTTTGGAAAACTTTGCTAACAAATATGTTATTAAAGGAGAACCTGGACTATCTCCCGTTGATTTTTTAAATAGAAATTGTAAAACTTTAGAAGAATTTTTTACATATCATAGAAATATAAAATTTAATATGCTTTTGGTTTGTTTAATGGAACAACAAATATTTAGTAAAGATAAAGGAGTTGTAGGGTTGAATCAAAGTAAGGCCTACTTTACATCAGGAATTCTAAAAAATTTAAAATCAACAGATGTAAATAAATTAATTGATCTTTATCATAAAAAAATTCTTAATGATATAGATGCTTATCAAGAAAATGGAAGTGGATGGTATTTTAATGAAGTAGTTCAACTTGAAATTCATACTGTTGAGTTTAATCCAGCGAAGGGATCAACTTATATTCCTCTTCCAGATTGGATATCAAACAAAAAAGCAATAGTTAATATTAAAAACAAAGATGAGAAATGCTTTCTTTGGTGTATACTTAGATATCTTTATCCAAGAGATAGAGATGAAGAAAGATTAACAGATTTGAAAAAGTATGAAAATTCTCTTAACACCAAAGGAATTAGTTTTCCTATGAAATTAAGAGATATTTCTAAATTTGAAAAACTTAATCCATCTCTTCCAGGGATCAATGTTTTTTCAGTTGATGAAAACAAAAAGTTTTATCCTTTAAGAATGGCGGAGAGAGATTGTTTAAATACTATTGATTTATTTTTGTACGAAGAAGCTGGTGTTTCACATTATTCACTAATTAAAAACTTTACTCGTTTGATTAAAACGCAAAAAACTAAAAGTAAGAATGGAACAATATTTATTTGTAAGAAGTGTTTTACTCATTTCACTAAAGAAGAATTATTACAAAAACATATCAAATATTGTTCTAACAATGAAACAGTTTGTGTAAAAATGCCACCAACAAACACACTGTTAGGTTTTAAAAATAATCACAAACAACTTCCAATTCCTTTTGTGGTTTATGCAGATTTTGAATGTTTTACCAAACCAATGAATACTTGCAGTCCTAATCCAAAAGAATCGTATAATTACAATTACCAAAAGCATGAACCATCAGGATTTTGTTTTTACATAAAAGGAATAGTAGATACTGTCTTTTCACCTATTGTTTATACTAAAAATGAAGACAGTGATGATGTTGCTAGAATATTTGTGGATAAACTTGCAAAAGTAACTAATAAGATATATAATGATTTTTATCGTCGACCAATACCTCTTAGACTAACAAAAGCCGAACAAAAATCATTTAATGAAGCTGAAACTTGTCATATTTGTAAGGAAGAATTACTAGCTGACAAAGTTAGAGATCATTGTCATTTTACTGGAAAATACCGTGGAGCTGCTCATAATAGTTGTAATCTTCAGTGTCGAAAACCAATGATTCTTCCAGTTATATTTCACAATCTTCGAGGATATGATGCTCATTTGTTTATAAAACAACTTGCTTGTTTACCAGGTGAGTTAAACTGTATTCCATCTACGGAAGAAAAGTATATCTCCTTTTCCAAAAAGATTAAGGTTGATGAGTATAAATCTAGGCGCACTGGAGAGACTATTCCATTATATTTTGAAATACGATTTATTGATTCATTTAAGTTTCTTCAAACATCCCTTGCTAATCTTGTTTCAAATCTCCAACCGGATGATTTCCATAATACAAAAGAAATATTCAAGGAAAATGTAAACCTACTAACTCGTAAGGGAGTTTATCCTTATGACTATGTTTCATCACTCGAAAAACTATCCGAAACACAACTTCCACCAAAAGAGGAATTCTATTCAAAACTAAATGATGAAGATATATCTGATGATGATTATCAACACGCTATTAATGTTTGGAATACTTTTAAATGTAAAACAATTAGAGATTATCACGATCTTTACCTAAAGTCTGATGTCCTACTTTTGGCAGATGTATTTGAGAATTTTAGAAAAACTTGTCTCAAACATTACAATTACAGCACATTATTATACATCTCCTGGATTAGCTTGGGATGCATGTCTCAAAGAAACAGGTCAGGAATTACAGTTATTACATGATTATGATATGTTAATGATGTTTGAAAAAGGTATTCGTGGTGGAATATCTCACATATCAAAAAGATATGCAGAAGCAAATAACAAATACATGAAAGATTATAGACCTGATGTGGAGTCTACTTATATTCAATATCTTGATGCAAACAATCTTTACGGTTGGGCAATGTCACAACAACTTCCAACACATGGATTCAGTTGGATGAAAAATATAACAAAAGAAAAAGTAATGGATATCTTGGATAAAGCAAATCACAGTATGTCAAATCGTGGAAGAAAAGGATATATATTTGAAGTTGATTTGGAATATCCTTCCAACCTATGGGAAACAAATAATGACTATCCACTTGCACCTGAGAAGATGATTGTTAATGGTGTTGAAAAACTAATTTGTCATTTTAAACCAAGAAAGAACTATGTTGTACATTATCGAAATTTGAGGCAATATCTTGAGATGGGAATGAGAATAACTGCTGTTCACAGAGGAATATCATTTTACCAATCTTCTTGGATGGAACCTTACATAAGAAAAAATACAGAACTTCGAAAAACAGCAGCCAACAGTTTTGAGAAAGACTTTTTTAAGTTAATGAATAATTCAGTATTTGGAAAAACAATAGAAAACATAAGAAAAAGACAAAATATATTTATTATTGATGATCGTAAGAAAGCTTCAAAATTAACAAGTCGTCCTAACTTTGATAGAGCAACAATATTTGATAAAAATCTTATTGCGGTTCATATGAAAAAAAACCGAAGTTTATTTCAACAAACCAGTATATGTTGGACAAGAATACTTGATCTGTCAAAAACATTAATGTTTGATTTTCATTACAACTATATTCAAGAGAAGTATAAAGACAAGGCTGAGTTATTATTTACAGATACCGATTCGTTGATTTACCAGATTCATACAGATGATTTTTATCAAGATATATCCTATGATATTCAAACCAAGTTTGACACCTCTGATTATCTTCCTAATCATCTATCTGGTATTCCAACAGGAGTTAACAAAAAAGTAATAGGAATGTTTAAAGATGAAGTAGCAGGAAAACAGATTACTTGTTTTGTTGGATTGCGACCCAAACTTTATAGTTTTAGAATAGAAGAAGATAAAGAGGTAAGAAAGTGTAAAGGAATAAAGAAAAATGTTGTAAAAAAGACAATGGATTTTGATGATTATGTTGATTGTTTATTTTTGGGTAAAAAGCAAATGAGAACTATGAAAATAATAAGAAGTGAAAATCATGATATATATTCAAAAGAAGTAAATAAAATAGCTCTGAGTAATGAAGATGATAAACGCATGGTGATGTTTAATAAGATAAAAACGACTGCTTTAAGATAATAAGATATTAATAATAAATGAGTTATACAGAAGAAGAAATAGAAAAATATTTAGAAATATTAAGAAGTTGTAATACCCAACCAGAAGAGAAAGAAAATAAAAAAGTTAGATGTAGTAATTGTCAAAGCGATAGTTTCTCTATTGAATCAGGTTATAACATTTGCGATTCTTGCGGTTTAACTAATGGTCATGTTCTTGGTTATTTTGACTTGAAAGAGTACGATCGATTTCATTTTCGAAAGAAGAGTATTTATCAGAGAAAGTACCATTATGAGAAAAAGGTTAATCAAGTTTCCAGAAGACTACATCTATCTGATGAACAAAAGTGTGAACTTTACAATAAACTAATGAATATAGATAACCACGTCATGGAAATACTAAACAAACAATTTTGTAGAAAGAGAATGATAAGCATTTTTTATTTAATCAAAAAACTTTTGGAAGAAATGGGTTGTGAAAAGAGTAAACTAGTTTATCTTAAGATTTCACCACAGACTTTGGAAAATTATGAAAAGTGGTGGAATAGTTATAAATCACTCCACGACTCCTCTGTGGAAAAACCAGTAAACAATTCCAGTTAGATAGCCAAGTACTTCACATTCTTTAAATGGTGTGTTGATTGCATAAACGCATCCTCTTCCAATTCTATAATGTTTCCAGAAAGCTCTAAAAGCGAGACTAAATATTAAGTGATTGGTTAGTATGTTTGAGTTTGAATCGAGGTAGTGTCTAGCTTCTGTTAGTTTATAAATAATTTGGTTTATATCTAGTTTCTGTGAAAAATACTTTACATAGAGAAACTTGTAAACAAGACAAGCTTTAATAACGTTATCAGAATAAAACTGTGTTTTATAAGTTGGAAAGTAGAAATTAACATAAGCTACAATTGTACTAATCATTTTCTATTTAATGATTAGATATAAAAAGAATTAAAGATTTAATTATAATAACTAAAAATGAGTTTTGTTATTTCAGAAGTATCACTAAAAAAAGAAGGTAAATTATTACTTGAAAGATTAAGAAATTTTATTAAAGAATTTAAAGATTTTTTTAGAACAGATTTTTCTGAGGAATTTTTTGAAACAATCAAGGAAATGAAAGAGGATCTTAATATAGCAGAGTCGGTTGCAATACATGAACAATTAAAAAGAGAAGGCAAACCACTTGGTGATACTTTATTTTGGTATCATGATTATGAAGCATATACTAAAGATAAATCAAAAGATAAAAAGACTAGACTTATAGAAAGAGCTCCTTCTGGATTTTTTAGACCTGATTTGGAAAGTATTGTAAGAATATTAGAATTAGTAAATATAGATATGGAAATTTATGAAGATTTATACTTTGATATAAAATATTTTTTAAAAAAATATGAATTTTATCAAGAATTAAATGAGGTTAGTAGATTGGAATAAAATATAGTTACCATTTTCTATTTAAATTTAAATAGAAAATTAATAAAGGTTTAAAGAAATAAAAATATAAATAAAATGCTTCAAAAAACATTTATTAACAATCAACTTGCAATTAAGTTCAATTCTTATATTGATTACAAATTAAGGGTCTGGTTCAAAGCCAAAGAAGTTGCTCAAATACTTGGGTACAAAAAAACAGAACATGCTATAAAAAGACATTTAAGTGAAAATAATAAAAGAACTTTTTTGAGCTGCCCCCTTGAAACGGGGGGTCAGGTATTTAAAGATAAAAAAAAGCTGCCCGCCTGAAACGGGAGGTCAGGTCCAAGGCAGATGAATTATATTTATCAACGAAGCAGGATTTTACGAATTAGGTTTTAAATCCAGATTACCATCTGCAAAAATGTTTCGTGAGTGGACATTTACTAAGGTATTACCATCTATCCTCAAATTTGGCTATTATAGAATGATAGATTGTAAAAAACAAAAAGTAATATTTAAAGGCGTAAAATACTACAAACATCCTGTCTTCACTAGTTATGCTGCAAATAAAAATGGTGATATTTTAGTTTAAAATCTAACAAAATTTTAAGTATGTTAAAAGGAAGTAATGGTTATTTACATTTTGGATTGTGTGATGAAAAACTCGAAAAACCAAAGTCTTATCTTTATCATAGATTTGTTTATGAAGTTTTTAAGGGGTTAATAACATCATGTTTTGAAGTTGATCACATCAATAATGTTAGGACAGACAACAGAATAAAAAACCTGCATCTACTTACACCTCAACAAAATTGTGAAAAAAGTAATAATAGACCAATTATTTCTACAAATATAAAAACTGGAAAAGAAAAAAGATATATTTCTATTAAAGAAGCTGCGATTGAATTAGATATTAGTGGTGGTAATATTTCCCGAGTTTGTAGAAAAAAATGTACATTTTTAACATCTAAAAAAGATGGATATAAGTACTCGTTTAGATACTTAGATTAGATTTCAATATTGTTTTAATATTGAAACCTGGGTTGTATAAACTTGTATTAAAATCTAAATTAGAAACTGCAAAAATGATTAGAGAATGGGTAAATATATATTAGTTAGCAGTTTAATCTTTAAACCCTTTTTCTTGATCTTGAAATATCTTCTAAAGTAATTTTGATACTTCTATATTTTCTTAAATCATCTAAATACTTTTCACATTTTTCACGCAATTTTGTATCAATTTCATCTTTTTTTAAAAGTCTGCTAAAAAGGCAATAAATATCAGCCTTTTCTACAAGTAAATTAAAATTATCTCCATACATCGAATCAATTTCTTCACAGATTTCTTTACCTTCTGCAGCTAAAGTTGATTCGTAACTATCAAGTAATTGTTCTTCAAATTTTTCAAAATGGTCCATTTTATTACTTGCTTAGATTAAATTTTGTATTATACCTACTAGCAAATCTATCTGCTATAGGAGTTTGATCAATTATCATCTCATCTATTAGTTTCATACGATCAACAAAATCTTGTTTATTCCACTCATCACCCCTCAGAGCTGCACGAAGTTCAACGAGTACTTTTTCATAAGTAGTAAATGCAATTCGTGACATTTCAATTTTTCTCTTATAATTCTTTTTCTTACCAATTCCCGTTACAATAACTCCAGCACCATTTACAACTCCTAGAACAACAGGGTTTAGAGTTATTCCACCAGCAATAGTTCCTATTGCTACTAGACATATTCCAGAAATTGATAACACTTCATCAAGAAATTTGTAACTCTTATAAGACTGCTTAAAACACCAGTATTTCTTATGATAATGTTTGTAAAAGTCTTTGAGAGTTGTGACGTCTGATTCTGACAGAGATTTATCAATGTGATTAAATTCAAAGATATCCTTCATTTATTCTTTTGTTTACATTAGTGCGACGTAGCCAAGGGAGGAGGTCATAGGGGGAAGCGTAGGTTCCCCTATACTATATAAGATCCACTTAACTTTTCCTGAATCAATACTTTGTGGAATTGAGTAGAGTCAGTGTCGTAAAAGTTTGGCGAATACATTAATCTTATTAACACTCCATCTTCAGTTGTAAACTTCCAACGTTGATTAGTATTGTATTGAATGGATGGTATAGTTAATGTTGAGCTGTAGTTACTTATTGAAACTTTTGTAACATTTGAACGAAAATCTTCTGCCAGCCATAAAACAATTATTTTTCCATTAAAACTACCTGGCATGGTAAAATTTTGAGTTGTTTTATTAACAGTTAAAATTACTTTATTGTTTGATTTATCATAATTTAATTTTACTAAAATATTATTGTTTGTTGATAAATATTTAGTTAGGGTAAAATTCCTATTTCTCCAAAAACTAAAAACAATACATAAAGTATCTATCGGGGAATATGAAGGAGAAAAAGTAACATCATAACCATTAACATTTAATCATTTTTCTACTAAATCACTTAGGTCTTTATTAGGCGGTAGTGTAATACTAGGAATTAAAGAATTAATAATAACTCCAGATGAACCTATATTTATTCCGTAACTATCCGCATCAGCAAAGTTATAGAATTCACTAAAATATTTTCTATAAAAAGAATTTTTGGTAAAAGGAATTAACTCTTTTACCATTCCAACTGTTGCAGCACTATTGTTACTGTTTCTATCGAGATTAATGTTTAATATTTTTTTATTATTTGCATTAATATCAACATTATACGCCACTTCTGTTGGTTTAATATCAAATGCGGTGTGATAGTCGTAAACTTTATCTGGGTCGATATTGCTAAATGTACCCACAATACCATAAGCAATCATGTAAACCCCCTGAAAAATGTCCGGATATTTCATAATGTTATATCCTCTTTTTGAAATATTAACAAGAATGTGAAGAAAGAACTTATTACCAGATGACAACTTCCGGAAATAAACTATTATTCTATGGTAGTACATAACTTTTGTTTGCCCTTTTGGATCAGTATACCTATGGGATAGTTTTCTTATACCTACATTTCCAATTGATAATCCTGTTGAAGTTCCTTTGTCAACACTTATTTGAGTCTTATCCCAAAGAGTATAATCTGTGTTGAGTATTTCCAAACACAACGTGTAATCAGTATTTGCAGGTAGTCTGTAAAAATTAATTCCCATCTTATACTTATATTGACCTTGGCGATTTTTTAATATATACATGAAAATAACTTTGTGATTATAATCGTGAAAGTTGCCTTTGTTTGGTGGTAAGTCATCTATCCTATTTATAACAAAACTAACTCCTCCATCTACTTCATCAGTCCATTGAGCCGCACTTGACATGAGATAAGCAAACTGATCCTTGTAATGACTTGGTTGAACTGCTGTACTATGAACTAGTTTATCAACATAATCTTTGATTACCGCATCACTGTTGTGGAGTGGTTTACCAATATTTATTATTTTATTACCACCAGCATTAAGTTCTCCAGTCATAGCCATGGAACCATCTTTTTTCAAGTAATCACTTAAATCTGGGGCAGCTGTGTTATCATCAACATACTTTTTGGTTGCGGCATCTGTATTTGATGTTGGAGTTGCGAGACCAACTATTTTATTATTACCAACATTAAGGTTACCAGTCATAGTTACGGTACCATCTTTTTTCAAATAATTACTTAAATCTGGACTTCCAGCATTATCATCAACATACTTTTTGGTTGCAGCATCTGTGTTTGACACTGGAGTTGCGAGACCAACTATTTTATTATTTCCAAGATTAAGGTTACCAGTCATAGTGACGGTACCATCTTTTTCCAAGTAATCACTTAAATCCGGGGCAGCTGTGTTATCATCCACATATTTTTTGGTTGCAGCATCTGTATTTGATGATGGAGTAGCGAGACCAACTATTTTTTTGTTTCCAAGATTTAGGTTACTAGTCATTGATACACTTCCCTCCTTTTTTATAAAAGAATTAGTATCAGGTATTAAGTCATCCACATACTTTTTAGTTGCAGCATCTGTGTCATTTGTTGGTTGTTTTAAATGAATTATACCTTTATTATCCATGTTTAGATTATTAGTCATTTTATTTGTTCCATCAACGTGGAGATACTTCAATTCTGTGAAAGCTAATGGTGTTGGTTGTTTGGGACCCGCTGGAGCTGGCAGATTTAATATTCGATTATCGGCCATATCTAGATTTCCAATCATTTTTCTTGTTCCATCTAGTTTTAAAAAGACACTACCATCAGCTGGTCCACTGGAATTATCATCAACATATTTTTTTGTAGCAGCATCAGTATTAGCACTAGGTGCACCAACATTTCTTAGTTTTTTATTTATCATATCATAATCCCCACTTGAAGTAAGATTAAATCCAACTCCTGGAGCACCTTGAATTCCCCTAGCAAAGGGATGATCAAGAGATTGTTCGTTAAATATACCCATTTTAGTTATTAGTTTATATTACCAGTAAAGTTTTTTGCAATACGTTTTCTTGGTTTATCAACGTATAAAAATGAATACGGTTTTTTAGTTGCTGCTTTATAATCTTCTTTATTAACTCCCAACTCAGATGATATTCTGTTGGATTCCCTCGGTGATGGAAATTCATACAGGCAGTAATGAGAACAATTCAGCCGAATGTCCTTTGGAGTTTTATAAAACGATTGACTGAGGTACACCACCGAACAATTCTTATGTCGTCCTTGAATAAAATAATCTATTAACTGTTTCTGGTTTTTATCGCAAACGTAGTCATCGAATATCACAAGTTTTTGATTGTCTTCATAATCCATTTCTGATACTGGGGTTATTTCATTATTACTTACATGAAGTATTTCATATCCCAGTTTACTACTCAACTCCCTCATTTTCTGAATTAGCTTTTGATACTTATCCTGTTCTAGATTACGCGCGTAAAGATAAATCTCATCATAATACAGTAGTGGTTTAATTAACATATGATATAATAGATTAGTCTTACCGCATCCACTGTTTCCACAGATTAACATCCGAAATGTGTCTGATGGCATGTAAGGAAATAACTGTTTATATTTTTTATCTAGGTTGTTACTACTATCATAGTTTGGTATTTCCATTTATCTAATGATTAGATAAAATGGATGTTGAAGAATACAAAAAACTTGCAAGAAATAAGATTGAAGCTGATGCTTTGACTCGACAGGTGAGAGATGTAATAAAAATAACAAAATAGGAAAAACAAAATATGAGAGAGGGTTTTAAAGAAACATTTAAACCACTTATTAAATCTCAAGATAGCATTAAAAAAAGTATTGATGAGCAGCAAAACACAACTATAGCACAACTTAAAAAAAAACAACTTGCTCTTACTCAAGGTTTTGAACAGTTTAACCGATTAGCTGATATGAGGGAATTACCATATCCCAACGAAGAAGGTTGGGATAGAGATTGGTTACCAGAACCTACAATATCTAAACCAAGATCACCTACACGTTATAACATTGAAAAAAATCTTGACGTTGCTGATTTAGAAGTATTAAGAATTATGGATTATCCAAGACCAAATGATTTTTTTGATACTAACCCTGAAAGACTTAGAGAAATACATGATGAAGTAAAAAATGATGTAAAAGTTTTTACAGGAGAAATAGCTGGTTTGAAGAGAAAAAAACATAAAACAGAAGAAGACGAAGAAGAAATAGAAAGGATTAAAATGCAAAAAGATTTACTACATAAATACAAAAACATTCTTAAACTTTATTTAGATTCGCTTGAGTATCAAATGGGAGAAGGAATGATTTACTTTAACAACCCGCATCAACTTCTAGACAGACTTGAATTACTCGGTGGTTCAATTCTTGCTGGGAATAATGGTGTAATACCTGAGTTTTCTCAAATAGTACATCTTCTCAACCAAATGAAAGTGATCTAAAAAAAAAACAACTAGATAATCTACTAAAAAGTTATATAGCAATTATATAAAATGGAAGAACGAGCTATCCACATTTCCTCAATAAATAGGGAAAAAAGAGGAGTAAGCAGACCTGGTGATTTTACTATTAAGTTTAATCCATCTTTGAAACTTGACCCTGATAAGAAACACCAACTTGCTCTTGATCGACTATCCATGACTTACTCTTGGTACAACATTAGAAGTGATTATAAAAACAATACAATCAAATACACCCACGATGGATCCACCTGGCAAACAATTACTTTTACAGATGGAATGTATTCCTACTCAGATATTAATGATTATATTCATCAATACATGGATCAAAAAAATCATCACTCAACAGATTCAAGAGGAAAAAAGGAGTATTCAATCAATCTAACTTTTATTCTCTCCACATATCGAATTTTACTTTCAGTTAGTAATAACCATCAACTTGATCTGAGAGGAACAGAATTTGGAGGCCTAATTGGATTTGAAAAAAAAATTGTTACTAAAACAGAGTATGGAACAAAACTACCAAATATCACAAATTCGATTGATGTATTAAATATCAACACAACCGTAATAACTGATAGCATTGTAAATGGAATAAACACAAATACCATTGCTGTGGTACCAACAGACAATCTCACAAGATCTTATCCATTTACGTTTGAGCCTAAAAGACCTTTGTATTGTCCTGTATCTAGATACCACATTGATGAAATGAGAATCTATGTGACAGACTCACTCGGAAGACCAGTAAATTTTAACGGTATAGATTGGTTTATGACTTTGATACTTCACTCAATGTAAGCGGGGGCACCTACGGTTCCCCCTGCACCCCCCTCCCTTTATAAGAATGAAGTTAATTTTGGAACACCCCTTCCCTTTTTTGTATAACTATTAAATTAAAATGATGAGACAATCAGAGTTTAAAATGAAACTTGACCCTGAATTGGGTAGATATACAAGACGACATATTTATGGTGAAGGAATGATGGATGTGTTTAAATCGGTTGGTAAAAAAATATTTGGAAAGACAATGAAAAAAGCTGCTAAAAAAGGTGCTCAAAGAGCGGTAACAGCAGCTGCAACAAAAACTGGTGAACATGTTGGTAAAAAGGCTGGTGATAAGATAGTGCAAATGTTATCCAAAAGTAATAATAAACCAAAAGTTACTTTTAATAAAAATGTTGAAACAATTCCAAACAAAACAATGACTCAACAAGAGATAAATAAAAGAGTGAATGCAATTCTTAGTGGAGGTTCAACACGTAAGAGAAAATTATATAATTATTAAAATAAAATGAAGTCTTTTAGAAATCCAAAATATTTAGAAAGATATGAAGATGTTGTTTTTGACCTTGAACAAGCTTTAGCCGCACCTGGAAATGGTGCTCATCAAATTAAAACAGGTCATAGATTTGTTGCTGATAACACAGGAGAATCTACTCCTTTTGATTGGTATAACGCGCGAATTTCAGCAGATTTCAAAGTTAATCAGCTGGCTGCTGGAGCTGATATAGATGCAGATGGAGATCAAATAGGAATAGTAAATGGCAGTAGTTCTCTCATAGAAAAGTTATCCATCCTAGCAAATGGTAGAGATGTTTACAGTTGCAACTATGCTAATCATGTAGTAAATATTAAGAATTTACTTGAGTATAATCCATCTTATGTTGAGAGTGTTGCCACAAATGAATTTTACTATCTTGATACATCAAGAAATGCTGAAAGAAATAGATTCACAAAAAGGCAAGTAACTCACAGACGAAATGCAGCTAATAACGCTGATGAAGCAGGATTGATGATAGATGATGTTGAAGCTAATTATAACAAAGGTTTTGCAATAAGAAAAGCACTATTAGGCGACTCAGCAACAGTACGATGTGAAATTCCTCTTAACAGATATTCTTTCTTTGAATCATTACAGGAGAAACTTCTTCCAAATACAAAAATTGAGCTGAATATAGAACTAGAATCGGATAACAATCTTATCTGGCGAGCTGGAGGAAACAATTGTAGAGTTATACTAACAAGATTTCAACTATTTGTTCCAAGATTAACATTTAACTCAGAAGGACAAAAACTATACATGGAAAATTATCTTAAGCCCTACAAATGGGTGTACCTCAATGAACAGGTTGAGCGGTCAAATAACTCTCAACAGCAAACAGGTCATTTTAGAATTACAAATGCCATCTCAAAACCTCGCCATGTCTTTGTTTTTGGAATTAACACAGCTAATATTGATTCACAAACAGCAAATCCATTTTTATACAATACTTTTAATCTGCCAAACAATGCCAATATATCTCGCTGTTATCTCGAGGTTGGAAATGGAAATGAGTACCCTGATATTCACTTTAAACCAGCTAAAGATCCAGCAAGAGTTTTCAGAGAAGTAATGGGTTATGTTTACGCAAATAACGACTTTCAAGGTGGAACACTACTTAATAGAACAAATTTTGGGTCTTTGTTCCCGTTTGTTTACTTTGACTTGACAAAACAAAAATTGGATATAAAAGATGGAGTTACAAAATTATCGTTTCATTATGAATTATCTGCTAATCCAAACGCTGATTATAATAGCTACGCTTTAATACTTCACGAACGAGTGGCAGAAATCGAACAGCAAGGAGGAAAACTATTGCTTCGTGCATAAGGGAACCTACGGTTCCCCTATAACCCCTCCACTTGGTTACGCCGCATATGATTTAATATAAAAATAAAATTAAAAAATGGTAAATCCTTTTAATATTTATCCACCAGTAACTTTAGAAAAATATCCTTTTTTAAAAGAAAATAAATACTGTGAATAAATACTGTGAATAAACTTAACTCCACCACAAATAAAAGAATTTGGAGAAAACAATATTATAACTTTAGACTTCACATCTAATAAAGAACCTTTTAAAGTTTTTCTTACAAATACCCAAATTAAAAAAGTAGAAGTTGCAAAAAGACTTAATAAAAAAGTTGATTTAAAGTTCAGTACAACTCAGTTTAAAAAAACTTTACCTTATGTTACTAGATTAAATCATTCTTTGATAAAGCAACGAGCTAAAGACCGACTTGAGACTTTAAAAACAGAAAATGCTAAGAAAGCCAAAAAATTAAAGTCTTTGAAAACTAAACAAGGTAAAATTAATTTTGATACTATTATTAAAAATACATTAAAAAAATATAATGAACCTAAACCTAAGAAGGAAAAAATAACAGATTTAATTAAATTTCCTGAAATCAATTTAATATAAATATTATAATAAAAAATGACTACTTATTTTGAATACGGTGTAACACTTACAGATGGACAAAAGTCAAAATTGGCTTCTGCAATATTAAATAAATCACCACTAACTCTTCGGTTAAAACATTCACATCTTCGAGGTTCTGATGAGTTAATGTTAACACAAAGACAAATTGCTAAAATAAAAAAATCTATTGCTAATGGAACAGGATCAGATATAAAGATAAGTAAAACACAGATTAGACGTTCTGTTAAACATGGAGGAAACTTATTTTCTTCACTCGCATCTCTTGGAGCAAAAGTACTACCATATGCAATGAAAGGAATTTCAAAAGCTGTTCCTGCATTGGCAACTGGTGCTGCAACTGCACTTGGAGAACTTGGAATAAATAAAATATTTGGAAAAGGAATTACAATTCCCCCACAGTTTTTCCCATTATTACCACCTCTTGTAAGAGAATTTACCAAATCACAAATAAATCAAATTAACAAAGCTTATAAAACAGGTGGTCGATTAGTTATAAAACCAACTCGTAGGCAGATAGAAGGGGGATTTCTTGGAACTCTTGCATCTATTGGAATTCCAATGGCAATTAGTTTAGTATCTAAAATGTTTGGATCTGGACTGCAAGTTGATAGACGTGGATCATCAAATACAGCAAATGTTTACGTTCCACATCCTCCTCCACCCACACATGGTGAAGGTTATCCTTACTACCCACTACCCTTTATCGGTACATGGAAAAACCCAATTGGAATGGGAGTAAAAAAAAAGTCCAAGTCCAAAGGAAAAGGACTACTACTAGGAAAAAACAGCCCATTCAACTCAATTCCATTAATAGGAGCCATTTTGTAATTAAACCACTATCCAATTTCGACCTCATGGATTGGGTAAAGAAACTTGGTATTAAACATTTTAGAGGAATATATAGTCGTGATAGACTACCTCATAAGATAAGAAAAGAATGTGGAATAATCAATCTAGATGATATAACTGGCCCTGGAACACACTGGGTTTGTTATAGAAATATAGACAATGTAGTTGAGTACTTCGATCCATTTGGTTTAATAATGCCAAATGAAGCATTAAAGTATTTTCATACTTCTGGAAAACGAATAGTTTACTCAATGGATGAAATACAAAATCGCAATACTGTTGTCTGTGGTTATTGGTGTTTATATTATCTGTTTGAGAGACAACGGGGTAATAGTATTCTAAACGTAATACATAACCCACATTTCGATAATGACAACAGCGATTTCATACAAGGGTATTTTGGAGGATAAAAAAAATATTTAATAAATATTATTTTTTTTATTCACTTTCCGCCGGTGTATCCTTTAGTTGCTTAACTCTCTCAACTTTTTTATTTAAATCTTTAACACTATCAACTATTTCATCAAATTTCGAATAAATATCAATAAGACGATAAAGGTTCTTCTTTTTATCACTATTTAAATTCAACCAAGAATAATCCTCATCTCTGATTTTTACCCACATCTCACATTCACCAGCCATTAGTATTCTAGAAAGATCGTCATTTTTCTTTCTAAGAGTCTCAAACTCATTATTTATTTGTGTTCGTACATCTTTCTCAAAATCTTTTAATGTTTTAACATCCATTTTTTTTTCTATCTCAGAAAAGAATTTGGCTTCCATTTATTATATAAATAGATAATTTCCTTTTACAATTTTATTAAGTTTAATTGATTTCTCACTTATTTCCATAAGCAACTCAAATACTTGTATAAATCTAGTATCATTTTCCAATCTAGCAAAATCAGCATATTCAAAACTCATGTTTAGGTTATTGTATATCTTTTGAAGTTCACTTTTTAGAAAATTAGATCTAGTAGACATATTTATCTAAACATTATACTAAATGACAGAATCATATTGTATTGTAGATAAAAGAGTAACTCCTTGCACAGAGCCAAGTGGTTATCAAAAAGATAAAAGAGGTAGAACTCAATTCTATTGTAGATGTGCAGTTTGTGGAAATAAAAAAGTTAGATATGTGAAAACTGGAACAGCTTCTCAAACTGGAAGTGGAAAAAAGAGAAAACGAAAGTCAAAAAACTAATCAGCCCGTCTGAAGGGGCGGGCGTCTTTGATACCGTTGTTGGTACAGCAGTTGATGGATTTGTTCATTACGGTTTACCTTGGATGGGTAAAAAAGCAGTTGAAATGGGGCGATATGGAGCAAGCGAGTTAGTGAGAAATAAAAATCTTCAGAAGAAAGCTGTAAATTATGGAATCAGTAAACTCACTCCATTTATTCAAGATTCTGTTGGAACAGCAATGGACCAGTTATCAACAAAAGTGAGACCAAAAAATAAATATAAAACTGATAGACCAGAATTGGATGGAAGAGGATTTGATGTTCACAAATGGATTGGAAAACTCCCAAAACCAAAAGCAGGATGGACTCCAGGTTCGTATAAATATATGGGCCCCTACAATCCTCTAGACAAACAATTAAGTTATGATCCTGAAACTGGAAAAGTAACAGAATGGAAAGTCAAACCATATAACAAAGTTGATGAAATAGCAGCTTATCACGACATTTGTTACGACATGGGAAGAAACAAAGGTGATTGCGATAGAGAAATGGTAAAATCATTAGATGATATACCCTATGGTGAAATGCCAAAGTGGGGCTCAACTGCTAGATTCTTAATTAATACAAAACAAAAACTTGCACTTGG
Source organism: Porites lutea (assembly GCF_958299795.1). Taxonomy (NCBI): domain Eukaryota; kingdom Metazoa; phylum Cnidaria; class Anthozoa; order Scleractinia; family Poritidae; genus Porites; species Porites lutea. The sequence continues at coordinate 34,592,043 of NC_133203.1, read as the reverse complement.
TTTAAACGCGCGTCGGCGTTGAGTAGTGATTGGTCTCAACAATTAGCCGACGAACTTCACAAACCAATCACAAGACACTTTCAAAAGAGATTAGTAGTCTCAAACGGGATTGATGATATCTGGGCTGCTGATTTGGTTGAAATGCAAAAGTTTAGTAAATGGAATAAAGGGATAAAGTATCTTCTAATGGTAATAGATGTGTTTAGCAAGTATGGATGGATTAAGGGATTGAAAGATAAGAAAACTGAAACTGTTAGTAAAGCATTTGAGGATATATTTAAGAGTAAACGTAAACCAAAGATGTTATGGACTGATAAAGGTTCTGAGTTTATCAGTAAACATTTCAAAGAGTTTCTGAAAAGAGAGGGAATTAAACTGTATCACACTGAAAATGAAGAGAAATCTAGTGTTGTTGAGCGATGGAATAAAACAATGAAAAACAGAATGTGGAAGATGTTTACTATGAATAACAACACTGTTTACTGGGATAAGATAGATAAAGTGGTTAATGACTACAATAATGCGAGACACTCTAGCATTAAAATGACTCCTCTTGAAGCTAGTAAAAAGAAAAATGAAAGTAAAGTTTGGTTTAATTTGTATGGTGATTCTATTTACGTAAAACCTGGTAAACCAAAGTTTTCTATTGGAGATAAAGTTAGAATTTTAAAATATAAGAGAAAGGTATTTGATAAAGGTTACACACCAAACTGGACAGAGGAGATATTTGTAATTGATAAAATTCTTCCAACAAAACCTGTTACGTATAACATCATTGATTTGACAGGAGAAGAGATTAAAGGTTCTTTTTACGAACAAGAATTACAGAAGCAAAACAGCAGACTTTTAGAATAGAAAAAATTATCAGGAGGGATAATAAAAAGAAAATGGCATTAGTAAAATGGAATGGATATCCTGATAAATTTAACTCATGGGTGAGTTCTAAGGATTTGGTTGATTTTTAATATAAATTTTGTATTAAAAATAAATCCTATAATTACTCAGTTTCTTCTTTATCAGAAATAACTAAGTCTTCAACTACTTGCTCAGTAACCTCTTCATCTTCCTCTTCATCTTCCTCTTCATTTGTTAGTAAAGACTCCCTAGGTTTTAATGGTTTGACAAAGCACTCATGTACTTTTATTTGTAAAGATGTTACAGTTTTACTTATAAAGATTCCTTCTATTATAAGTGCCATTTTAACATTGCAGTACTGATCAATATATTTAAAAGGATTTAAATCTTTCTTTCCCTTTGTTTTAAATAGTGAAAGAATTTTCTTAGATTTTTCTGAGTAAATCAGTTTTGCGTAAAGAACTGGTGCGGATGAGGGGTCTATTCTTGTTTTTTTCTTTCCTTTCTTATCTGTATATTCTTCTTGTTTGAAATAAAATGGTGAAGATAGAGTTGATGCTAGATCTGCACCGTATTCATTCTCTAAATGTTGCTGAGAGAAAGTTGTTACATTATTACTAACATCAAAAAATGCTTTTTCTTTACTATTTGGCTCACTATCTTTAGCCCAAAGACATACAGGCATACTATAACCTATTAACTTGTTTGTTTCTTGATTTTTCTTTTCGCTTACACCAAAGCTAAAAAGAACTGGAGTTTCAACTACCAAAGCTCCTTTCTTTCTATTTGGATATTTGACTTCAATTGGGATACGTTTGTATTTGATCTTGCTATCTTCCACTTTGAACTCTTTAGCTTCATTAAAGATAATATTGTCGGTTGTAAGATTTTCGTAACTTGATAACATCATTTTATTAATATTTAGTTAATCTTTAAATCTTTTTTTCTGGCCAGAGTAAATGGACAGACCAGAAATTACTCGATTCAGGATTAGTATAAGTTAACTCCCCCTGCTTATTTTTAATTTTTTTTTAGCTCTAGCAAGATATCTATCTCGTCTATCTTTGTCTTGGTGAATAGTATAATCTGGATAATTTGGTGAACCAAAATGAACTTTCTTTCCACTAGGAAGTGTTGCCATATATTTATTATTTTTATGTCTAGAGTAATCAAGAGATTGTGCACCAAGTTTTATAGCATTTTTGGTTAACTTTTTGAAATCTTTACCAGTAACAACATATTTATCATCATCAGATTGATATGAATCTTTTGGATTATAATCTGGATCCTCATCATGATTATATCCATCATCAACTATAAAATCCAAATCTTCCTTTGTAGGAATATCTTTTTTGGAAGTCATTTTATTATTTGATTAGATAATTTTCATATGTTTATATTTATCTTTATAATTATTAAGTTTCTATCAACTCCTGGAATTCCATCCCAACTCAAATCATAATCAATCTTATTATTAGGTCTTCCTTCAAATTTAGAAAAAACAACAAAAGTAATTAAACTATGATAAATATTTGGATCTAAAAATTGTAATTTTTTCTTTTTATCTGTTTGTTGATTAACTACCTTTCTTTTCCACTTTTCTATTTCTGAAAGAGTTATTGGTCCTTTATCTAAATCATCTAGGTTAATTTTTTTTTACATCGTTGTATAAAAGTTGTCTTAAGATATATCTATTTCTTATTATATGTCTAAATGGAGGTGTTTCATCAAAATCTTCATATACATATAATAATTCAGGAAAAATATTATCATCTTCAAAATCAACTCCAAGTAATTCAGGAAAAATATCACCATCTTTAAATTTAAGACCAAGTAAAAATTTAACATTTTTTTCATAAAATATTTTATTTTTAGGATAAAGATCATCATCTTCAAAAGTAATTCCATATCTATAATATCTATCTAATAACTTAAAATAGTCAATTTCGTCTAATATTTCACCTTTTGATTCATCATCATAAAGATCATAGTATTTATATATAGAAAACATAATTCTTTGATAAGGATGATTTCTTGTTAAATTATTAATTAATTTTAAATCAAAAGGCTTAATTTCCCAGTTTGATTTTATAATAAGTTCATTCATTTCAGGGCAGCATATAATCATTTTTATTTAATAACTATATTTTTTTAAGTTAATTTAAAAACAAAAAAAATCTAATGAATGATGTTTAAAAAATGGAATATTGTTTATCCTTCAAAAAAAGTTTATAATGAACTAAAAACTATTGAAAAAAATATCAAACCTTTTTATATTAAATTACCTAATATTTCTTCTTATCATTACACACCTTCTTTTTATAGAGATATTAATACTCTTAATAAAATAGAAGAAAGTGTAAATAAATTCAAAAAAACTAAGCTAATAGATAGTGAATGTTTTTTTCATGAAGAATTTCCAGCTATATCTTCATTTATTTACGAAGCATATTACTACGAAGATTCAGTTAGAAATTCTTCTGATAAAAAATTTATAGATATAGCTAACAATTTATTTAATAAAATAGATTGTTATAAATCTATGGATATATTTAGTAAAGTAGTAATCTTATAACAAAAAAAATGTTATAAGATTAAATTAATCACTATCACTATTGTAGATAATATCATCAAACTTATAATTTATTAGTTCGTAAAACTCTCTAAAAATCTCATATTCCTCTAGAAAATCACCATAATAATCATCAGACTCTAAATAAGTTTCCATTAAATTAAATTAAATATAATATTTATATTTATAACATCATGCTCTTTAAACTCAAAAGAACTCATATCATAGAGATAGTTTAGTTCTTGAGCTTTCAAAAACTTTCTTATCATATACAAGCTCCTATCAAATTTATTAGAAAGAAAAATATTACTACAATATACAATTTGATCAAGGTCATAATATTTATTCTTTATTTTATTAACAAGACTGTCTAATGATTTATCATTAGAGGAGATATTCATTTTTAAAATCCCTTGCATATTCTGGGATTTTATTAGTTTTTTTAATGCAATTCTGATAATTCGAAGAGTACGCCAGGACAACCATTTCTATAACTACTTACATCACCGGAATTTTCAGTTTTAAAACGCCTTAATCGTAGTTGCCATTGTATTGGTAAAGGATTACATAAATAAATTTGTTAGAGAGAAGTAAATACTTCAAACGTTTATTCGTTAGAAACCGGAAAATAAATGCGCCTGTGTTGTTGTTAGACACAGGCAAATTAATGCCCCGGTGTATTTTGAGAGACATAGGCGAATTAATGCCCCAGTGTGTTTTGTTAAACACAGGCAAATTAATGCCCCAGTGTATTTATTAGACACAGGCAAATTAATGCCCCAGTGTATTTGTTAAAAACAGGCAAATTAATGCCCCAGTATATTTCTTAAACATAGGCAAATTACGGTATTTGTTAGACACAGGCAAATTTAACACCCCAGCGTATTTGATGTATTTTTTAAACACAGGTAAATCAATGCCCCAGTATTTGTTAGACCCAGGCAAATAAGGATCAGTTCTTCTCTTGAAATATTACTCAGCATGCCTATATATTTTATTCTCAAGTTTACAGATATTTCCTGAGGAAAGATCCAGATTTTTTGTAAGCCGGCTTATATTTACACGTGTCGGGTTTATAACACACAAAGCTTAACATTTCTTCGAGTAAAATGATTAATTGTCCTGTTCGAATTCCCTCGGCTTTATTGATAGTAACGCCATAATGTTTAACAGTTTCATTAGCGACTGAGCTGGTCCTCATAACCACCTCTGAGCTTCAGCGAACATTAAGATCAAGACGATTAGCATCTTTATAGCGCCACGTCTTCGACATAACAGTCAGCTCGCATTTATAGCTAAAACGTTTTCTTTATGCCAAGATTTGTAATTACTCACCTTGCGGCCGTGATAATAATTATTAACCTGTTTCAGTGAAGATCACAAGATAGCCAGTATGTGCACAAGCGAAACTTAAACGAGATAAAATTCGTCTCGTATGTACGAAAGCCGAGAAGGGCCTTCCGACTTCCGACTTCCGACTTCCGACTTCCGACTTCCAACTTCCAACTTCCAACTTCCAACTTCCGACTTCGGAATTTCCAATTGCGCGAGATTGCGGCTGCTTAAAACGGAGTGAGTCGGATTGAAAAGCTTGCTAATATGGATGAGGAGTTGAGTTGAATTCTGTGTGTTAATAACCTTTTTGTATTTGGGGTATTTTCGACATATTTACAGTTAAACATTCAGACTGTCGACTGGGTTTCAAAGTAACAGTTAGAAATAGCATGTTCTCATACACAGGACACACGTTCATGCTTTCCCTGGCAAAAAAAATATCTAATGTGAGATAATAAAGGCGGTGGTTTTGAAAGATAATACAACACCGACAGAAAACAAAACTGGATGGATTTAAGCTAAGATCCTGTAGGAAAGTCACTGACCTTGGCGTCAGCACAAGGGATTACGTGAACTAACTAATTGTACGTGTAAATGCTGGGACGTAACAATAAACTGACGTATACATCTTGATATAAAATAGAGACAAATTTATTTGTTGGGTCGGTTGTAGTTGTGGAATAAAAATGTCTCCGCACTTATGCTTGTGCCGACAGTGTCAACAAGCATTTGAGTCTCCCTGCAGCTGTTTTATTTTGAACTCCGAAATAACATGCAAAGCTCTTCCACTAAAGAGGGAGCTTTGCGTGGATCAGCTTTATACCGCTTGTGCCCGAGTGTTTGTTTCAAAATAGAGAGATTTTTTTGCAAAAGGTTATTCTAATTTGCACCTTTACTGTGGCCACTAGTTGTATTCATATAAAACACCCTGGTGAATAATAATATGCTCATTTGAATCAGTTCTTAACCGTGTTGTCACCGTGACATCATTGCATCAAAAAAGCTTGCTTGTTAAAAAGATTATGCTTCTCATTTCAGCTCAGCGTTTTCCTGGAAGAACACTGTGTTGAATTGAAAAGAGTTTTTGAGAAGCATAAGGTTGGTTTATAAAGTCCAGTTAATCTGTTATAAAACGTCGTGTTTCAGGCGTGGGATTCAAATTTGTCTCCTGCCTCAGTCACGCAAGCTCCCGCCTCTCCCCCGGGGAGGACGGTAAAAACAAAGGTAGTACCTTAACAGATAAGCCCTTTGCAGCTAGCCATTCACGTGGTACAAAACCGCCGTGCTGGAGAGCAAAAGTCGCACTGGGACAAGACAAACAGAGAAAATTACCATTTACAGTTATATATGCTCCTGTGTATGTCTTTTGTTTGTCTTGTCCCAATGCGACTTTTGCTCTTCAGCGTGGCGGTTTTGTACCACGTGAAGAGCTAGCTGCAAAGGGCCTATTCAAGGTACAGGATGCGCAAGATGCCGAGTAACTCATTTCTTGGCCTATTGGCAAATAATAAACAACGCAAAAGGCGGGATGGGCAATCAGTGAGTCTTACAGAAAATGTTTGCAGTGCATCAGTCAAATCCAACTGCGCCGTGCCCCCTCCCTCCCGGGCTAACTCCTGGGCATTAGCACCTCTTTTTTCCTTGGATGGGAAATTCCCGGTGGCTGGGACATTTGAGATCTCAGGTAAATTAAGGCATGGGTCAACAGCAATTTTCCTGTAAAAATGAGGGGGGTGGTCTATAATATGAATGGTTTATCATGAAGCAGAAAATACCAAAAAATATTACACAACACCAAAATTGATGCTTTAAAACAGACCAAAATTATGCAAATTAGGTCACGTGACCTTACAGCTCCTCAAAGTTTGAAAATATCTTTAAGAAAAAATGGGCACACTTTTTAGTAAGAGTTATCTTACTTTACTACCCTAAGAAGGTACAAAATATAAGCCGCTACAAAACTGTGCTTGGCACCTCTCAAATATCTCATCTATTTTGAAAATAAACGGGTTTTTCGACTAGTACCCAGTCTCCCAATACAAATGTATCATTTTAACGTGCCTTTCCTTTGAAAACTCTTGACTTTGCCAAGCGCAGAAATGACATACTTAACGGCCTTAAAATTATGAAACTAGTAGAAAAATGAAGGAAACAAGAAAAAGTGTGCCCATTTAAGTTCAAGGGTTTGTTTGGGCGTGGCGTGTCACGTGACCTTATTTGCATAATTGGAGCATACCAAATAGATAAAAACTAGCCGTTTATGTGCCTGACAAGTTTTCAGCTTGCCACTGCTAATGTATCGAAAGATAGACCACCCCCCTACTTTTTGACTTAACACCTGGGGACCCATGCCTTAATTACCTTGAGATGTCAAATGCCCCGCGGTGGGGACGAAAAAAGAGGGCAAATGCCGCGTCCTCAATCCACACTGTAGCAGTGTTCATTGATCGCGCGGTCGAATTATGGTGTGTCAGTTAATGTCTGCCTTTGTAATAGCGCTATTCTTACTAAGCCGCGACAAACCATTTATCATCTTTCTTTTATGAAAGTTCGCGGTAAGAAAGTGCCATAAAATTGAAATCAATAATAATGCATGAAGCGATCTGTTCTGAATTGTTTTAATAATATGAAAGGAAGCTCTTCAATAATTGATCATACATGATCATAGGATTAAAATCATTACGCCTAAACTTTAGTCAAATCCTAGATCAAAAGAAATTGAATTCATCAAGGCAATAGCTCCCGATTTCGCAGTACAAGTTGTGTCTTGACATTTAGCAATGAAAAAATGCATGCACAAAATCGGGAACACATGCCTCTAAAAACCTCTACAAGTTTTTCGCGTTCTTGATAGAAGAGATAAAAAAAAAGGCAATAAAGGATTTTTTTATGTAATAAAGAACAATAACTATCCAATGAATCACGTTCACAGAAAAATTGTGCCACCTGACCATGTTTTCCCTTTACTTGTCGTTTATTACTCAATTACTCAATATATTATATCTTTGCCACAAAAGTAATAAGTTGCTCCATGTCTCTTTCATCCTCATGATTTATTTCGCGAACAATGTATATGCGGCCATTTCCGAATTTCAGAAGTTTGCCGTTATCGTGACCCTAAATCTATATATGGTTTATTTACGACTAAAGGACATACGCCGTATCTTTTGTTTTTACACTTTATATTGTCAGGTGTACAGTTTGCCTGCTGTAAAAATGATCTCAGACGCACAATTTGAGACGATGAGGTTAGCCATCGGGCAAATAACTGTATTGAAGGCGTTCCTGGAAAAGCCAGTCAGAGGTATGGATTTACTAAAATGTTATTCACTTGACTGTAAATACTGAAAATTTCCGGCTGGCTATCGTAAAATAGTCAGAATATAGCAGAAAGTAGGTTAATTTTAATAAAAAATTACACCGTTAAAGCCAGTTAACAGGAATGGAAACCAGTTTCCGCATCCTTTTCCAATAAAACAAAACCACTTTTGAACTAACTTTCTTTAATGACGACGAACGGTGTTCCCTCTCCAGTAATATGTCAACATGAAGAAAGGAGAACCTTAATTATATACGTTTTATACGGAGAGGCTCCACAATGAGGTCCTACCCCTTCCCCTTTTATCAATACCCGATTATTAAGAGAAAAAGTAGCGCTCTTTTTATACCTTCCAAACTGCTGTAAATGCGCTGTCTTTGAAATATGAAGAGACTGCAAACCAGACAGTTTTTTTCGACTTTTTAAAGATATGAAATGCATCTGTAATCCCTTTCGGGCCTTCTTACAAACCGAAAAGACTTGATTTCCCAATCCTTTCATATGGTTCCGGCAACAAGTGAAATCCCTACCCTTTTTACCTGAAGCCTGAGAAACGTAGCCCTTTGGGCTGGAGCCTTCCCGTACAGACAAATGTAGGGAGTTTCCCCCAGGTACTATAGAAAAATTGTTAGGATCCCCCTGCACTTCAGGTTATAAACAATAGGGCCATTCATACGAGGAAAAATAAGACGCGTCTTACATCAGACACGTCTTAAATAAGACGCGAACTTTCCGTATAAACGGCACATTTCGTCTAAAATAAGACGCGGCTTAGCTAAGACGCGTCTTATTAGATAAGACATGCTCGTATAAATGGTACAGTTCGCGTCTTATTTAAGACGCGTCTTATGTAAGACGCGTCTCATTTTTCCTCGTATAAATGGCCCTATTGTATCAATCAATTTTTCCCCAGTGGAAAGGGAATTAATGACTTGGTAGAGAAAATAAAAGCACAAAGAGGAAATAAAGCAGAAAAACAAAAGTCTAAGACGGTGAACGTTGCAATGCCCAAGAAACCAGCGGTAGTGAGGCGCCGCATGCTTTATATAGGTTGGCTCCACCGATCAAGCGCGGATTCGCGATACAAGCAGATAAAAACCAAAGGACGGTGGAGGTGTTGGAGACTTCTATTACAATGATCATGAACAGATCACTGTTGAATCCCTCAAGATGTAGGCAAGAAAACTTTTCTCTCCGGAGGGTGTGTCCAAGTATGGTGCTATTGAAGATATGTACGCGACCCGAAATGATCCCCGAGGAATTATCGGAATCGAATGGGATGACGTTTAATTCCCGAAGATGCTAGAATTACTAGAATAAAGTAAATTAAATAATTTTGACTCGACTGGTTTAAAGTGTTGATTTATTAATATATTTTGGACAATTTTTTAAATAATTATAACTCCTTTTTTATAATAACGAATTTTGCAAGGAACTTTAGAGTTTAAATTGAAGGTTTAATCGTGCAAATAGCATCTCGTTAGACCCGGTTTAAACGTCAAATTTCACATGTGCCGAGTCTGATACCTATTTGGTTCTACTTGAATAAGTAAATCCGCCATTTTAGACGTCGAATCATGAGCGAGTTTTTATAGAGTTGGGAAAAAATTGAGAATTGTGGGTTATGATAAATTAAACATGATTTAAAAATTTGATTCGGCACAAAAGACAACGGTTGAACTTCTGTCGAGATTTGACTGGCTCAGTCGAAGATGCCACAGAAGTCGCGTTGTCGAATTTAATTTTAGTTAAACGCCGAACTTCCTATGCATTCAATACCTGAGCTAAATTTGGCACATGTGAAATGCGATGTTTACACCGGGTCTTGAAAAATGTACATTTCAAGAATATTTGAGATCTCGCTGTCTGTTTGCAAGCAAATGTCACGTGTACCTGATGTCAACACAAGACGACAAGGAAGAGTCGTCCCCCTGCAACCTAAATCAAGCCGAAGATTCTGGCCTGGTATCCTATTGTCTATAAGACAAAGCCGAACGACCATCCACATCGCAGTTGGGAGTATTTATGGGATGTAGCAAAACAGAGATGTCAGAGGAATTTCAAAGTTTAGAGATGAAGAGTAATATGCCTATGAGAAACTCATCAAGAAGCCAAAGCCCACTCTACGCACCAGATATTGAAGGGGGCGAAGGAAATTTGTGTACTGTTGAAAATGTAGGTGACCATCGCCTATTAATAACTTATGAATCTGTTACAGAATCATCTTTCTCGGAAGTCCTTCTCACCACGGTTTTGTTTTCAAGGGAACAGTGCTATGATACTAACTCGTTTTCACAACCGTTAACCAGGGACACCCCCTTAGAGGAGTGTGGCCCCCTGGAAAACGGGTTTACCGTTGTGGGTATCAACAAAGGTGATAAGTGCTTTCTCGACAAGACCTACGATGATTCTGCAAAGCCATCGTCTAACGAGCCGCCGGATTTCAAGTATGAGTTCCCTCAGGCGGTTGAGAATTCAAAGCGTCTAATCCTCCATAACCCATCGGAAATCTGGGGCTATGATGGCGACCAACTGGTAATTGGGGTAGTGGTGTCATGCCACATGACTCATGGTGCGCGTTTTATGTGGTTTCGGAATGGCGTTAAGATTAAAGAAGGGCATCCACTTTGTTGCCTACCAGTTAATAAGCCTGGCAGCTACACTGTAGAGGTCTCTCTTGGTGATGAGAGAGAAGTCTCCGATCCAATTGAGATTCGCCCAATACGCTTGTCAAGAACCTCGCAATCACCATCCGGAGATAAGGTTCCTGAAGAAGGTTTACATGAAGGTACCTGTGATGGTGGTCATGCCGGCGAACAGCAAACAATGCAGAAAGGCAATGCAGCGGTTCCAGCTGTACCAGTGTTGGATAAGGAGGAAATTACATTTTCTGAAGAAATTGGGCGCGGTTCGTTTGGTGTGGTCTTCAAAGGCTCTTGGGCGGGAACTGACGTGGCCGTCAAGGGTTTGAAATTGCGAAATGCCAGACGTCTTCAGTCTGTGATCGAAACAGAAGTTCGGGTCCATGACATGATTCGACATCCAAACATTGTACAAATCATGGCCGTGTCGATTTTAAAGAATTCCATCTACGTTGTTTCGGAGTACATTAATGGTCGTAATTTAGACGAGGTACTTTTTGGCGAAGGCGAAGATTCCACAAAACTCACCATTCAAGGGAACGACAAGATGAATGTGGTGCGGCAGATTTCTCAGGCGGTTGCGTATTTGCACAATTTAAAGCCCCCCGTCGTGCACAGGGACATTAAGCCCGCGAATGTTCTTGTTGCCAAAGGCTCCCTTATAACTAAGCTGTGCGACATGGGCCTCGATAAGTTAAAGACAGAGCAGTCTTTAAGCCGCAGCACTGCCATCGCTGGAAGTCCAAGCTATATAGCCCCTGAATGCGTTTTACAGAAAAAACAAGCAACAACTCAATCCGATGTATGGTCACTGGCATGTTAGCCTGCGCGCAGACGAAATTAAACTCTGGTTAACTCCGTCTGCGAAACAGCGCCGAAATCCTTGTTCTGGACTTCCAGCTGTGTACCCAGATTTGAGTACACACCACGATTGGCCAGTTAAAAAAGACCTTTGTTTTGTTTGTCGGAAGACTGATAATAGCCAAACAGGTTGAAGGGAAATTCGAAACGCACTTCCGGTAATTCGTTGAGTCGGTTGGGGGTCCAGAACAAGGATCTCTGCGCTGCTTAGCAGACGGTACTAATCAGAGTTTAGTTATCGTCTGCACGCAGGTTACTGGCATGTACGTTATTGGAACTATTTACCGAACGCGATTGCTGGGTTTAAGATTCGTTGAACGAAAAGAAGCCTGCATCGGAAGGGAATTGTGGAGGTTCTTTTTAAGATATCCAGTTTTTGGTGGCTGCCATGGAGAGGAAAAAATCGCCTCCTGTGTTGGGATTGCCTTCAGAAACTTGTTTGCAACAGATTCTTACAGACTGCTTTGAGTATGACAGTGCCCAGAGGCCTCACGCCATTGACATCGTGAATGCTCTACTACATTAGCTATAAGCCGTGAAGTACCCTGTAAGAGGTTTGTCTTTCTATTCTTTAACAGGAGATCAACAACTAGTTGATATTGTAATGAGTGGACTTCCTTCCGGTTGGTGAACTTAAAAAATGTATCATTTCTAATTATCTACAAGTGTTTTCCATCTGCCGCGTTTTTAGATAGATAGTGTTGTAATCAGTCCAATTATGCATTATGTCCCCAAATCAGTATGGGTGTTTTTTCCCATGCTATACGGCTCCGAGACATTAACAAAGTTTCCTACCTTCTATCTTCCTAAAAAAGGCGCAGTAGAACAACACTTGAAAGAACAAATAGACAATCATCGAACACTATTAAACTGATCATGTAATCATTGTCTCTACGGGAAAATTGTAACTAAACACTTCTGTTGTTTAGAGTGTTTAATTAAGACCCTTAATTTTATTCAGTTTGGCCTGAGAATAAAGAGGGGCCTGGAACTCTGGACCCTTCCTCCAGACCCGCTGCATGCACTAATGATGTATTCAGGTTAGGGGTGACTATTAATTGGGGTCCAAATTTTAACGGTTGCAGTTGTATTGCAATAATAAAAGCCACACGGATATTGCGATAGTTTTGCGATAGTGGATCGGAGGTAATATTGCAATAACATTGCGAAGGTGTTAAGGAATATCTGTTTTTACTTAATGTCTTGTACTTAAAGAAATAACTAAGAATTGTTGGTCATAGAATACAGGTACCATGCGGTTCGAGAATCAAGACGCTAAATCATTTTTTTTCACCGTTGTTGTCACCTTAAGAATCAAAGATGGGTAAAAAAAAATTGCCTTTATTTTCCAAACAAGTCAAAATGTCAGAAGTATAGAAACTATCGAAACTATCGATAGTTCGCTACACTATCGCGAATGTTATCGATGTTTCATTTTTGCTATCGATCCATCGCTATATATTGCAGCGTCAATATTATCGCGACAGTTCGATGTATTGATACAGCCTTATTCAGATATACTTTCGTTTCATTGTTTTTGTTTTTAGTTTATAGCTGTAAAACCCCAAAGGTAGCAGCACCCTGTCTCTATTAATCCTTTTTTTACCACTAGCTAGATTTTTTATGGGTGTACATGCCCTTCTATAGTGTGTTTCTCTAGAATCGCCTTGAAGTGGTGTGGTTGTTTTCCATGGCTTAAGTTCTCGGAAAATCCGGTTGAAAAGTAAATGGGACACGTCTTGTCGGGTCGTTCCACCATATCCAAAAGGACAGGAAATGCTGCTGGAATGTTCCAAAAGCAAATTTCATTCGTTAGTACATTTCTTTTAAAAAAACTGATACCGTTCCAGGCTTTGGCGGAGACTTTTCGGTGAAAGCAAATCCCGAATGGAAATACATTACTCAAATTAGTCGAGTTAGGGGACCGCATTTTCTTTGCGCAAGGACCATAAATGAAGGGAGAAAGCGTATATATGTAAATGAAGATTCTTAATTTAAGAAACGGACTAAGAAAACGAAGGTAATAAGGTGATTATCATATGGCTTTCTTTCTGTAAAAAGCAAACAAACAAACAAACAAAACTAACTAAAGAAATACGCTTTTGCCCCCAAGTTTTTTTTTTTGCTGACGTTAACACACACAGATTTTCGAGCAAAAGAGAGACTGTTTGCAGTCTACTCCCTTTCAAATTCCGTCAAGCAGACATGGATTTTTTCCACACTTGAGATGTAAGCTGGAGTCAATAAATCTTTTAAAAGGGTAATTTACAAGTGTAGCTATTGTTTTCAGACTCTTAAGTCTATGCTAATGACTATTCTTGTTAATTTAAACCTCGTAAATTTTCATTAAACTGACCCCTGGTGACGGACCATTCATAAACTCAAAAGTGTTGGGGTCGCTGGTTGCCTGGGTTGGGTTGCAAAAAAACATCTTAAGATTAAGGGAACTCGTAACTGTAATTTCAAAACAATAGGTTATTGTTCCAGAACAAAACTAAAGAGCCCTTTTATCTTAAGAAGGTTTAATGCAACCTAGCCCTGGTGTCTATGTTGGTGACCTTCTGGATCCTGAACTGCTGGTAAAAGCGAAGACTAAATTAAATACGAGTAAAGTGACAAAATGTCTCTCAATTTTCTGCCGCAGATTTTACATTGCAGGTGAGAGGTTAAGGAAAAACAACGACTGTTCCTTTCCTGTATTTTATTGCGACTTTTTCATCAGCATATCCATTTTACAAATTACAAATTTCAATAATCTACAAACAGCCTAACAATCGATTAAGTGATTAATTTCTTACAGCGGGGAAAAACAACTGACATTTTTACTTCAGTATAATCGTTACGTTAAATTCTAATCCTTGCCTCTTTCATTACAAAAGTTTGGTCATTTTCTACTGCTTTACATGATTTTTCTCTATGCAGAAGTGAAAGCAAACTCGGCTGTTCTACTGAAAAAACGATTGTGACTGAATCATCACTTTATGGCTTTGCTGTTCACGGCAACCCAGACTCATCTTTATCGGACGAAGGATTTTCATGGGCTAAAGTTTGCAGCTAACCTTCAACATGCGCTATTTTTTCGAATTTTTTCAGGTGAGCAGGAAGCGGACGTGGAGCGCGCGCGGCCTTTCCCTTCGCCCATGTCTCGCGCTGAAATGTGTTGATCATTCACCTGAGAGCTGTTGAACTACGGTTTTCTTTCAAGTTATTTTGTTGCTTCTAGTAACCAGCTAACAGTATGTTTATAGAATTATGTAATTTAGGCATTGAAATTGTTTTCCTGTCTTCTGTTGCAACGGATGGCAAGGATGGACATGGATTAAAAGCTTAAACAGTTAAAACCAACATTTTTAAGTTTTGAAGCTCTGCCTACAAAATCGCCAAAAAATATTTTGGTTAGTGCTCCCTGAGAAAATTTGTGTGGAATCTTTTTCTTATATCTAACTGAGCATTACGTTTTAAGCGCCGCCCTCAAATGAGCGCCGCTGGGAGCGCCGCTTCGGTACATTTCCTTATGCACTGTGTATTTTGACGTTTACAAATAAATTGCTCGTAAAGGGACGACCTTAAGTAGGTGAGGTAGCCCGCTTTGGTGGGTAACCCGCCTGTCCACATAATCTCTAATTTAAATTTGATCACGTTTACGTGATAGGCGGGGTGACCCGAGGCATGTTACCTCACCTATCTGGGGTCCCCCACCTCCATGTAAACAGGCCCAAAGACTACTGTACAGCTGATAACAACGTTTAGTATATGGCTCAGTCTGTTTTCGTCATGCGATTGGTCAATTTGCGGTCCGTAACTTGCTATACGGACCAAAATATTAAAACAAAAAGCTCATTTCGGAGTTCTAAATATCTTTTCCTCGGAAAAAAGTTTTAACTAAAGTTATAAGACGACTGTCAACGGTGAGGACTTGGATGTTGACTTTGGCCTTCAACATTTTAAACTGCGTTTATTTGTGAACGAAGGCAATGAAGAAACTAACTTGTAATCTTATCGAAGAGGATTCTAGTCAGTGTTTGAAAATTTTATCGTAGTACACAGTTGAGAAGACGAAAATCGACTGGCAGAGATTCGAGATGTTTTGCCTAAGAGAAAATGGGTAATTCCTTCGCCAAATATGATAACATACCTGCACTTGTTCACCTTAACGAACTTCTTTGCCATTTGCAGTGTTTTTTCAAAGACCAACGAAAGAAAGATAGAAGCGAGTTCGAGCCAGACACGATGTCCAGTTTTCAAAAGACTCCAGCGTCACATTAACGAGTGAATACTTACAGTGCTCTTAGTTTTGACCGAATAAACTTTAAAATATGTCTGTAAACCCTGAGGACTGGGATGTTGACTTTGCCTTTCCAATAACCTACAATCAGCGACAAAATGAGTTGAGACACTTCGCCCAAAACTGGGCTTTTTTACGTTTTATCAACTTCAAAAGGAGGAAATATAGCTTTCCTCCCCCATCCCCTCCGTGCAATGTTGTGCCCTTGTTCTAGCTACCTGTAGAAAACAACAAACACCCCAACTTTGAATGGAGGGGACAGGGGAAGGGTGCGGATTCTTTTGTTCTCCGAAATTACCCTATTTAAGTACAATGTCTCAACAATTTTGTCACCGATTGTAGCGGTTTTAATGAGAACGAAGCTGATGTAGAAACTGAATCGTAACCTTACCGAGGAAGAGAATTCTAGTCAGTGTTTGAAAATTTTAACGCAGATCACAATTGAAGAAGAGAATGAACTGGCAGAAAGAGAGGTTTTCCCAAAAACAATTAACGAGCGAATCCTTCGACAGTAACAACAAACTCACCTTGAAAAGCTTCTTTGCCTTTTGCAGTGTTTTTTTTTTTTTTTTTTTTTACAAGGACAAACGGTGGAAAGAAGGAAACGACTTCTAGACAGACACAATGTCTGGTTTCCAAAATACTCCAGCGTTACATTCTAAAGAGCTAAAACTTACATTGCTCGCAGTTTTGACCGAATAAACTTTTTCAACAAGGCGAATTTTTTTTTTACTTTTTCGGAGAGCCTTTGTTATGTGCTATTGTTTTCGTGCGCCAATAAAGACATTCCTTTTTGATGCCTGTCAAATGACTGTCATATCATGCGGCCTGCACTTGCTTCCGGTCCCTCAAACAGGAAGAAGCCATATAATAAACATCTTATTAGCCTCGTTTTTTCGGCCCGTACTGTAAATTACGGACCAAGATTTTTGTCCATCGATTTATAACCCGCGCTTCGCGCTCGGGCCATAAATCGATGGAAGAAAATCTCGGTCCGTAATTTACAGTACGGACCGAAAACTCGGCTAATAAGAGGAATTTCTAACTAAGATAGTACGCGCGCCCTCTGATTAGCCGAGAGATGTGTTTGCATGAGAGTATGTAAACATGTGTGGAGTCATGATGTTTTGCTCTTCGCGCGCTAATCACACAGTTGAAAACTCGACAAATTTACTTTGTTTACCCATTCCCTCGTCGAATGAAACTTGGAAAATCTTTACAAACATGCTGTGCCAATTTTTTTCGCTTAAGCTGACATTTTAAGTGAGAAAAACCCTTTTTTGGAAAGCATCTTTATTGCAAAACAAGAACTGATTACACGTACATTAAGCTTCGTGTACAAGACTTCGCGACTGGTAAGAATCTTTCTTTTAATCAGTAACCTAAACAAAGAGTTTTCCTTTTTTTCTCGGGAAAGTTGTTTTATAAAAGCAATAGAAAACTTTTTTCCTGTGTTTGCATAGCATGATGTCAACGCTCGAGGGGTTGGGAGAATCTTGACAGTTATGTAAACCCGAGACGAAGTCGAGGGTTTGCATAACTGTCTCGAAATAAATATTGCTTTTTTTGAAAAATACTGTTACTTTGTCGTTTATAAGCAATTTATTTGTAAACGTTAAGTTTCACACTGCGTAAGGAAATGTCCCGAATTTACGCGAATTAGCGCCGCGGTGCTTATTATTTTGCTAAATACCATAGTAATACCACTTAGCACCGTATTTACACGAATAATAATTAACTCCCCCTTAAATGCGGCGCTTATTTGAGGGCGACACTTATTCAAGTCTGATTACTGGAATTGCCAACTTAAGAGTTTATTACATTTAGGGCAAGTTGTTATTACGTTAAGGACTTTATTACCTTTAGGGTCGTTTATTGCATTTAGGCCTTCTACAGTATCCTCGTGAGAAAGCCCCTTTTAGTGATTTCCTTTGCTTGATAAATGATTGAGTGTCATCTTACGTTTACACGCGCGGTATCCTTTGCCAAACTGTTTGCTAATAAAGTGATACGCCGCAAACACGATCAAAAACAAGGCCAACTCCAGACGTTAAAATCGCAATCGCTAGAATCCATTTGTCAGCTGACTTGCTGTTACCCTGGCCGGTTGTTGCTATCAGAAATCCAGATTCAGTTAAAAGTGGGTATTAAACAAATGAGCGAATGTTTGGGTGATGCTCGATATACCAAGTCAATATATGCACTATTGTCTCGTTTTATTGTGTGAAGTCTATTGTGTTACTGTGTAAGGGATAAGGATCATTGTTGTGTTCTTTGTGACGTAACTCGAGACTTGCTATTCGCTTGGTATATCGTGCACCAGCCGAATGTTTATCAGTATCGAGCCTTAATCTATCTAGCTAGCCTAAGCCAAAGACGGAACTAAACTTCTAACAAGAAGGGTTAGATTATTTACCAGTCAATTCCAAAACCTCCGACTCCCCAGGCATACCGCAGGTATTTTTCCGTACAGTGGGGAATTTGACCCAAAATGAGGCCCGACCTGTCGGGCATTGACTTTCGTGTCAAAATGTTGGCCAGCGTTTCGTTCAGCGTGTACATCACGTTCAAGGATTATTGACGTCATTACTCCTATATTCACTGTTTTGTTGGAGCATTTGAGAGCCTTTGAAGCTACATGCAAACGGACGCAACATTGTTGGAGCAACATTATTGGCCAACATCTCCCAACATTGCGTCCGTTTGCACGTAGCTTGAAAGAGCCGGTTAAATGCGGGCTTTCTGAAATGAACAATGTTATTGGAATGAACAAATCTCCGTAAGACAGTTTTCCAAGACTTGAGATATTTCGGCAACCTCGCTCCAAGGTCGTGTTTAGGAGGAAATTTAGATTTGAATAAACGGTTTGACGCATGGGGAAAATTTTTGATCATGAAAAGTCTCTAATGGAGTGGGGAGGATTTAACACTTTTTGAAGCGCTAGCCGGTGGGCTATTTGACCATCTAAACTGCCAACATACCGGGGAATTTGACCAAAACCTTCAAAAAAAGTCAGATTCCCAGGGGTCTGCGTGGGGGCATGGGCAGTTTTGTTATTGTCTGGTACATTATGTCTGCGACCTGACGCAGGCTAACAGGGAGCTTAAAGCCTGGTTTCCATATGATCGCTACGATTGCTACGCTCGCTCTGATTGCTGCGATCGCTGAGAAAAAAAAGGTCAGCTATCGCAGCGATCATAGCGATCATATGGAAACTTGACTTTTCAGAGTTCGCAGCGACGACGATCGCTGAGATAGAACCACCCTTTCATATAGTTTAACAAGTAAAATCCCTACCCTTTCATCGATCTAATGCCTGAAAAAAGTACCCCTTTTTGAGCCCCCCGTATATGCCATGCTTGCTACCTAAATTTCAAAAGTTGACACCTAAATTTCTTTATATTTTTGTATAAACGTTAATTAAAAGCTTTATTTTTCGTTCTTCAAAATAATTATACTAACATCGGTCAAGAAAAAAAAAAATTTCCAAAAAGTTAAAAGGAAATTAAAAACATTGAAGTTTTCTATGAAATCGTTGACTTTTTCGTGTTTGATATGTGCTTTAAACCGAGGGGCCACTAAACCTATATTTTGCTCAAAAGTTGCTCAGAAAGGCAAAATTTTACTCGAGGTTGCTAGAACCGCAAAAATTTGCTCCAAACGACAAAAGTTGCCGAACTCAATCGGGAAAGGCCTATCACAGGTAACCCAGGCTCTGTGATAGTACAACAGTACCGTTCCAGTAAAATTACAGAGTTTGTATGGTGTAAAAATGCGATCCTAAAATTTCTAGAAAATACTAAATAAAGATCAATGAAACTTACTCTACAGTTACGTATTCTTAGCGTCTCTCCCCAGTCTCGCTCTCTGTTTTCAGCTTCGTTCCAGACCTTTTGTTTGACTGTTCGCGCGTACTTGAGTACGCAAAAATACGGACTGTTTTGCAGTCTAGTTTTCTTCCACTGTCTCGTATTATTTGAAACGTGATAAGATCTGGATACTACTTTTAGATTTGGTTGGCAACTCAGTAGCCACTGGTAGCGGATCCAGGGGAGGGGACCGGGGCCGGGGCCCGGGCCTCAACGTTATTTTTGGACCAAACTGAGGCCTGAAAGGTCGAAAAAAAAATTTTAAGACCGCCCCCCTTATCTTAGGGTCTGGATAACCACCCTCCCCCCCTCTTATCTGAAGGTCTGGATCCGCCACTGCAATTAGTCCCATTGCAACACTATTCTTAGTGACCACCCCTTAACATCACTGACCTGTTGAAGTTGAGTTTGTAGTCTTTTGTGTCGATGGTGTCGAAGAATCTGCAAATAAAGTTGGTAAAGGGGAAACGTCCTCAACATATTACTTTCATTGATATAAAAAAAGGAAATTTAAAATGAAAAGAGAAACAAATACGGAAATACTAATGTAGGTAAACATATGAGTTATGGTGATGGTTCTTATGCGGATGTTCAATGTAGTTGACATTACATATAACGTCCCTTTTTCCTTTTTTTTTTTCGGTCAATTGTATCCTTTGCCTTTGTATGACTCTTGTGTAGCTCTTCGAAATTTACAGATTCATATTGATATCATATTAGGAAGATAAAAACAGAAAACGCAAGATTCCAAGCACTAATTCAAATCGATTTACGCTGCTTTGATCAAAACACTCTCAGTTTCAAGAATTCTTTTAACTATAAGGAAAGATTTTATTAGAAGGTGTAATTTCCTTTATTCCTCTTGCACTTTTTACATGCAATTTATTTTAACAACCGAGAGTTTCTCTTTCGTGCTCAGAGTTTATGACGCTTGTTTAAGAGAACAAAATGAGACGAAGAAATTGAAATTGCATTTTTTAATAGCTTCAAAACAGCTGCTTCACAGAATATCACTGAACAGACGAAACGCAAAACAGTAGAAGTATAAAAGTGCAGTAAATGTCACAAAATCAACCCAAGCGGTCCCTTCGGGCATTTAGTTCTGTTTTACGTCATCCCTAACCATTTCATACTTGGGGGGAGTTCAGGGCTGAGACGTCATCATTACCCAACGATTCCATGTTCTTAACAAATCGAGTGTTTTTTCTAGTATTCTTACTGCATATTTCAGACTAAGTAATATCTTCGAACAACTTTGACTCGTAATTAGGCTTGATTACCAGCCGCTGTTTGGGAAATGAGTCCCCTGAACGTCCCTTCTCGGGGAGGAACATTAGAGCAGACCCAAGAGTGGGCGTAAATCGAGCAAACTCGCAGTTATTCCACGGAAATGCATATGCTGATGTCGTGCTGACCTGTTTCGCTGACGAGGTCCCTAGTATAGTTCTATTTGCTGACCCGTAAACATTGCATGCCTTGGGGAAAAACATGAATTCAAGGAACTGTTAGATGCCATCAACGCAGTAAAGGAAGGTAAAGCCCCTGGAAGGTGTGGTATACCTGCGGAAATCTGGAAACATACATGGCGGTATGAAACTCGCTTCTTGGATTTTCTCAGGCTTGAGAAATTCTGTTCCAAAGCCTGGTTCAAACAAGAACACACAACAGCCAATTTTCCATGTGCTCAGGGAATTTTTTACTTGACTAGTTCCAGTCCCCTACGCAGGCGTATCACCTGGAGCTTACAAGGAGCTCTGGATCCTCAGCTCCTCTCTTTACGACTATGGCTGGTCAGCGACGTTCAATGGACACAGTCGTGTTATTGGGTGGATAAGCGCTAGTCTAGGTTTTACTAGCTAAAGTTATTTTGCCTCGGTATTTTTTTACCAACTAGTTGGATTTTAGTTAAACAATTATTTCTCTATCCCGAATGGCCTCTGAGTCAATAGCCTTCGGCTTCATGGGCTATTGACTCAGAGCCCATTCGGGCTCGAGGAATAATTGTTAAATATTCCGTTGGCGACAGAAGTCTAAGACCTCCTCGACTGACTCTGGATCCAGAAAAAGACGCCCTTACTGTCTGTTCAGAGTGTACAGCTCTCGAAGGGAATCTCCAACAACTCTTACACCTTTCTTTCTTGCCAAGAGCTCTAACGTGCTTCCCTTCTTCTTCTCGAGCTGCATCTTCATATTACATCTGCATATGCCAACGGCGACGCGTCTACCATTGTATTAATAGATGTGTAAACAACAATGTTCTCAGCAATGCGATAGTCCCTTGAAACCCAGTGTCCACTGGGAAATTCTGGTAACTCACTGAACCATTCTTGATACCTCTACTTTAAGTCGTCCTATTTTAAACCCAGTAACCATGTTCCTTAGCTGCATATCCATCCTTCCTCTACCATCTGTAATAGGTAAAAAAGCCAAGAAAATTTCTTTACGAACCTTCGCTTGGTATAGACAACATCCTGCAGGGGATTCAACTTGAAAAAAGTTAAACACATCCGTCTCATCATCCTATTGCTTTCCTTATGCCTTCATGCAAGGCAGTTCTGGCCTGTTACTACACCCAGACCGCATTTTGAAGCCTGCCTTGCCAAGTGGCTCCCTAAGCTAGTCTCGAGCTTTAATCGCTTCATCGTTAGTGCTCAATGAAGTCATAATATCATCCACGTACACCTGTAATAGGATTATGGCTATTGCTAGCGGGTGGTCATTTCTGTTATCTTCTGCATGTTGTCGCACAACGTACTGGGCAAGGTAAAGTGAGGCGCGGTCATCGAACGTCAAGCTTATTGCTTCATAGACTTCTGGAAGTCTAGAGAGGTGTAACCTCCAACCACAAATTTCCGTCAGATCTGCTACCAGGGCCACAAGATAACTGCCGTATATGGCTATCCGTATATGGATAACCTCCGTATATGGCTACTGAATCGTACACTATCCTCACTTTAGTGGTCTCTTTGTCTTCTCTCACTACATGAAAATGAGGTAGGTACCAACTGGATGTAATCCGGAAGTAACCCTTGGATTCATTCTTTCATACCTTGGCCTCTATCACCTGGCAGTATTTCTCAGCAGCCTCCAGCCTTGGCTGAAGGTGTTTCTCAATAGATGAGTGGGTCTTCAGTAGTCTTTCTTTTTTAACACAACGGCGTATCATCGTCCTCCCATGGAATTGCCACTTCATAGCCCCTCAGCATAACGCCTTGATTGTGCCTCTTTGCGCGCAGCAAGCACCTCCTCTGCTGTCAAGCTCTTGTTTTTATCAGCAATTCCCGCAACGTCTTCGTCCCACATTCTCTGCATTATCTCATCGGCCCTCATTTCTGGAGTAAAGGTCATATGGTATGTGTAAACATGGCAAGCCTCATGACACTCGTTTGCTTCCTCCGAGACATTTCCAACTATTGTCTATGTGAGTGGTTTTCTTTACTCTTACAGGCTTCCCCAGATGTCCTTTGCGATATTCAAGTGGTAAAATGAGTTCCTCATAATAATCACTTCTCAATCAACTTCTATATGTTGAACTGGCTTTATGATCTCCAGGTCGTGGTTATGATGTAATTTCTTGCATTGACGGACCAATCAATTGCTTTTATTTCACAAATTTCCACAAAAAATAATTGCTTCTCGTTGCTCCAATTCATACCCTCAAGGCTGGCGGACAGTTACAGTTTTGCTATCCGCTACATTCGACTTCACTCCAAAAGCAGCAACACAGGGTGCGTACAAACCCAGTATGTCAGCGATCTCCTCTTGAGGAAGGACGACCCAGACTCAGACCCAGACCCAGACCCAGATACCATGGTGGGTATCATCTGCAGCGCTACCCTTTCAGGGCGTGGTACACTTAACGGTTCAAGTCTTCAGAACCTCAACAGCTCGTGTGATTAGTTGGTACTCCAGGTGATGATGTCTCTCCTGTGGCTTCTTGCGAGGATTGGAATGTCTCAGCCGACGATGTCCTCTACTGTGGCATCTAAAGCGCAAACCCAACTTCTCTTATAATTACCATCCTTTACTTACAGTTGATTCTTCCAGGTTTCATACAGATTAGTACAAGGTTTTATTAGCTCACAAAACATACATGAGTCTTCGCATATTTTTTCTCCTGAGCCACTTCGATTTATTTGAATTTGACTTGGGTTTCTCTTGTTCAGGATTCTCTAAATTACTGGAGCAACCAAAGGCTATCAGTTTGACTTCACTTTCGATTTCAGCCATTCATCTAGGTCGCTAAGGTCAACTTCTTTGGGCTGTAGCTTTAACTTTTGCTTGCTTCACCTTACAACAATTTTTGGAGGTAGCTTTGCAACAATCCGCTGCATATTAGTTCCTGGTCTAAAGCCTGCTCAATGAATGTTCTCACAATGTTGCGCGAGTTGTCAAATTGTTTTCATCCTGATCTGCTCATATCTCCAGGAACTTCTTCATCAGTGACTTTGAAATTAGATCTGGGTTTCCAAATCGTTCAGTCAGCTTTTCATACTATTGCACAAAAGACTTATATTTTGGACGTTCAGGGGCTCACAAATTTCGCAGCACGCCATATGCATCTGATCCGATAAACGCTATAAACGTAGCAACTTTGTAATCCGCCTTGACATAATTCGCCGCAAAATACAATTCCACTCTTTCGATATAACTTGCAATATCTTCTTTACCGTCCACATACTCTCCAACTTGACCTACAAGCGCCATCCTCGTCGACAAAATTGTAATATTCTGGTCTTAAACAGCAACACAAAAAGAACCATTTGCCAGTCATTCTTTTAATGCAACTGCGCATGTGCAAAGCCTGCCCTAAAATATAAGAGGTCTGGAACCTAATACTGATTACTCAACCTAGAAGCTAGATTCTGATTCGACTATTGTATCATGTGAGACGACTATGCAGATAAAGGAGGGTGTTACGAGTCGCCGTCCCCTGCATGGGTATTGCGACAGAGTTACTGTCTGGCACCTAGTAATAAATAGCCGCACGAGTAGAAATTTTTAGCTATAATTTATACTATAATTATTTCAAAAACAGAAGTAAACTTTACCCTCCAATCGCCCTATCCGTTTAAAAGGAAATTTCAAGTGCACGTATTTATGGAATTCGCTGTCCACCTGTTTCGGTAGAGTACGACTTTTCCTTCCCTATTCACAGGCCTGAAGGCGGATGATTTAAAACAATAGCAGCAACAAAAATATGAAAAATTCATGCAGGGACATTAATTCAGACCCCGTATCCAAACGGCGCAAAACCTTTCCCTGGTTCAGACCCAAATGGTTTTAAACAATTCGCTTACAAAGGGAGTACCCCCTCACCGAAACAAATGGGCTATGACGACATGGTTTGCTGGTTCATTTTGATAATTTTGCCAAATTTGTCCTTATTCTCAATGGAACTCAGCGTAAGTTAAGAAATCACTTGCAAATGACAAAATCGCTGCTTCATGTCAAACACATTTGTCCCCCAAACATTATATGAAAAGTTACAGACAAAAAAATGAATTTTGAAAAACGTTTAGGCTATTTGAGTTTCCAAAAACCTCAGTGTTAACGTAGGAAAAGAACTATTCAAGGAATTTTTATATTTAATCTAGCAGGTAAAAGTAGGAAAACCGTAAACGCCCAACAGGAACCACAAAAGTACCCGCTTTGTTCGAGTTTTTATAAGTTTTTTACCGACCGCTGCACTTCAAGGATCAAAGGGTTAACAGTTTACCTGCTACCAGGACCGATTTAATGCTTATTCAAGGACATTTAAGAAAACAGTCGACAGTGAAGTAAGTGAACTGTATGTTACCTTCGTTTTGTTAATTTAGTTTTTTTCTCTCGTTAGCTTTTAAACAGACCTAAAGTAGCTTAAGTTGACTTTGTTTCTTTCAAGAACCAAGCGATTTCGCTTGTATCAACGTTTAGCTTTTATCGGCATTTATTCCGCTTTATCTAGTTTCATTTATCAATTATTGTTTTGATTACACTTATTGAATATAATATATTTGTACAATTTCATTTCAGTTCGAATGAAATTAGATCAAATTACTGTTATACAATTGCGAGTTATTCTTCGGATTGGATTCTTCGTTTTCTAATGAAACACTCAGTTGCAATCAGTTTCAACCCTTCAAGCTTGTCCATACATGACTCCTTTTGCGTTTTCTGTATTACTGTTTTGAACCGGGGAGGGGGGGGGGGTACTTCCTAATAAGAGGCTAATGGGGATGTGCCGCTGGATGGGGTCCCATTTTCACGACTGGATTGACTATATTGGGGTCGCACATTTTCGGATTTTGGGGGGTAAGACAGTTCTCCATATTTATGGTTAGCAAACGTACCAGAATGTTTGTACTGCAGATGAAAAGTAAAGTGTTCTTAATTCAATCTAAAAAATTGGTGAATTCATAAAAATAGAGAGCGACTAAGTTGGGATCGCGAAAATTACACATTTGCCCAAAAGTGGGCAATGGGGTCTACAATTGGCCACAGAATAGACTATAATGGGGTAGGGGCTCTGAGAGGCCAGCAGCATATACCCAGCAAACATTTTCCTAAGTACATCCCCCTCCCCGGGGTTTTGAGCGGTTATTTTCATGCTTCACTCAATTTGGTGGGGTTTTTCACTTTTTGAATTCAATGATAAATTTCGTGACACAAGACCTTTAGATATCACAGGAGTATCAGTACCTTCTTCTGGAGGATATACTTTCAACTGGATAATTGAAGACCTGGAAAAGCTGGGGTCGTCATTCTCGCAGAGCCACTCACAATTATACTTTCCTTCGTCTGCATCAGTAACGTTAACAATGGTGAGAATGAAATCTTTTTTGCATTTGGTGTTGGTTGTCCTTTCTTGTATATCAAACTTTTCACCAGATTTTAATTTCAGTGAGCTGTTGTTAAAATACCACTGTAAAGAATTGTCCCAACAGTCGCTTGGCCTAACAGATACTAAGCACTTTAAACTGACATTGAAGTAGGCTGTGACCGAAACCACGGGAGAAGAAATCTGCGGAGCTTTAGGCCATAAACCTGTATCAGATGATAAGAAGACAAAACGAGCAAATATTATTTGAAAATCGTTACCATTTTTCTGTGCAACCGTAAAGGGTACCATTCTTACTCTTCCCCTCCCCTCCTGTGTATTTGTGACAATATATGGGGCAACACAACGCTTTGGAGTTTTTACGTGTTGATTTTGTTTATTCCACTGGTTTCCTCTTTTTGCGACTTGTCTCGTCACGCCGTCTTTAGAGACGCTCTAACGATCGGTTGATCGGATGAACCCCACTTCTCTTACCTCCCACCAATGTGGCCTGTGCCACTAAGGGTTGATTTCAATAGCTATTCGGCGTCTCGTTTTCTCTTTACATTGGAATCTCGATATAACGAACAGCTGAACGAGAACCCAAAGGACTGGCAAAATATGCTCACCATAAAGAGGTTTTGTTATATCGAGGTTCCTTTTACTTATTGTACAGTCAAACCCCGCTCAAGTCTGGAAACCCGCTCCAATACGGACATCTCATTGTTACGGACAGTTTGCTTTGTCCCTAAGGACAGAAAGCCCTTCATTTTCTATCCGCTTAATAAGGTCACCCCGTTAATACGGTCTCTTTCTCAGTACGGCCCGTTCAGTGTCGGGATTTGCGGGGTTTGACTGTATTAGGGAGCTTAAGATGCGGACGTTTTCGCGGTGACGGCGACGTGACAGCCCAGGTGGACTGGGCCAGAGGTTGCCGTTCTCGCGCCAAAATTGATTTGCTTAAGATTCTCTTGACGGCGTCCGAGACTTCGTCGAGTACATCGGCTGTACTTTCTGAGATTCAATCGCTTTTGTTTGTAGCATGGCCGCATTTGAAGATTTTCGACAACTTCTCATTCTTTACTACGACGCTAAGTTGATCAACGATGAAGATTTCGTTCTCCTTTACGACATGTTTCCGTCGAGAAATCCAAGTTTTCCTTACTACGAGTACGCTTGCTTTGACCTGAACAACATGAGTGAGGCAGAGTGTAAGGCCGAATTTAGGTTTGAGAAAAAAGACCTTCCGACTCTGGCAGAAGCCTTGCAGATCCCACCATCCTTCAAACTACGCCAGGGAAGCGTAGTAAGTGGAATGGAAGGCCTTTGCATACTCCTAAGACGGCTCGCCTATCCTTGTAGATTTGGCGACATGGTACCTCGTTTCGGCAAACCAGTACCGGTGCTATCCATGGTCACAAATCATGTGATTGATTATATTTACACCATCCATGGACATTGCATAACCCGCTGGAATGACGCACTGCTTAACCCACCTGCATTGGATACTTATGCTCGATCAGTTCACGCTAAAGGGGCTGCTCTCCAGAACTGTTTTGGCTTTGTTGATGGCACTGTGAGACCTATAGCCAGACCAGACGAGCACCAGAGGATGATGTATAATGGTCATAAACGGGTGCACGCCATTAAATTCCAATCTGTTGCCTTACCGAATGGATTGATCGCAAACCTTTACGGCCCCGTGGGTAAAGATCTTTTTAACTTGCTCTCATTTATAACTAAATGTCAGGTTTATGAAAAGAGCAACTCAAACGGAAAAGGTACAAACATGGTTTCGGAGGGTAGTTGTTTTCCCCTTCAAGTGTCTGTTTTATAGTATAATCTACGACAAACGCCTTTAGTGATCAGGGCAATGAAAGAAGCGTTGCATGATGAAAAACAATGATATTCCATGAAACAAACCTAATACTTTTAACTTCTTCTTCCAGAGGGCAAAAGGCATGATGCAGGTATGCTGGCAGAATCTGGTCTCTTGCATGACTTGGAACGCCATGCATTTTCGACAGGGGGTCAGCCTCTATGCATATATGGGGATCCTGCATATCCCCTCAGGGTTCACCTGCAAGGACCATTCCAAGGTGCTGCTCTCACACCTCAGATGGAGATGTTCAATGGATCGATGAGCTCTGTTCGAGTGTCAGTGGAGTGGCTATTTGGAGACATTTTAAACTATTTTAAATTCCTTGATTTTAAAAAGAACCTTAAAGTTGGCTTAAGTAATATTGGTAAAACATATGTCGTATGTGCTCTCATGCGAAATGCCCTAACATGCCTATATGGTAATCAAACCTCAGAACTTTTTGAATTAGACCCCCCACGCCTCCAGGAGTATTTCAGGTGACCTAAAAACATTCGCTATATTTATTCGGTTACTGCCTCAATATACACTGAAGCAGCGATAGTCACACAACTGGTTAACACTTTCCTCCCAGAATCAGCCCTGGTGGGTGGGGGGAGGGGGTGGTGGCACTTTCGGATTTTTTGTGTTGGGGTGTCCTGCTGGGACCCTGGAACCCTTAACCTATACCAGAGCTAGTTCAGCTGAATTTTGCTACCCTATACTAGACTTAAGTTCCCAAAATCCCCCTGCCACTATCCTAGAGTAGCTTTTCGGTTAAGTTGCGTAAATTCAAACTTGTCGATTCGATTTTTATTTTTAGTGGCAGTTCCTGGTTTCCCTAATCTAGACTAAAACCTCCCCGCCCACCCCCCCCCCCCCCCCCCCCTGCTTGGGGAAACAGCACAACCTATAAAAGATCATACATTGTATTATACAAAGCAGACATATTGTTCCACAAAAAATAAAAGCAGTTGTTACCATTTGCATCCACTTATACAACAAATGGTATGTCATTTAGTTTAATGCTCAGTTGTTCAAAAGTTAGATAGTGTTATCCAGCACATAAATCACTATAACGATTTCATTAGAGGAGGAGCACTTTCCGCCATTTGAAAAACTGGGCCCAGTTTAATGCTGATAAAGGCAAGTACTTTCAAAGTTGAGGCATCTCTAATATCAAGTTTAACAACTTATACATTGTTTACACAAATGTAAGTATTGAAGAAATAAACCTTTTCACAATACAATGATTTTTGTCAGTTCAAAAAATCAAATCAAATTTATATTTTGCAATGTAGTCAGGGCTTTCAATAATCACTTGACTCAATTTAATATATGACATATTTTCATAGCCAGTATTCTGATAGGGTAATCACCTGATTGACACATGCATAATACAGCTAAATTCAAACTGGATCAATGAAACTAAAAAAAAATGTGATTATGATAATGATAACTCAACAATCAACTACCACTCTAGCAGAAATGGAGTTAAAAGAACAGTTGAATGCAAAATTATGTCACTAACAAGAGAAAAATTACAATAGTGCCATAGTTCAAAAAGAGAAGTTGCAATAAAAAATGTTAACGCTTTTCCTTGGGAGCCAACCTCTCAATCAAAGCTAACATAGCCTGTGATTGCTGCTGCTGCTGGTTTAACATAGACTGCATAAACTGTAGTGTTTGCTGTTGGTTTCTTTGCTGCTGTCTATGCTGTTCTTCTTGTTGTTGCTGAATAATCTTTAGCATATCTTGCTGCATTTTTGTTTGCTACTCTGATGTACGAGATCCTCTTGCCTCTTCCTGCTTTCTTATTTCAATTTCTTCTCTTTTTAATGCCATCTCTTCTTCTGCTTTCTTTTGCAAGTATCCAATAGCATCTCCTGTACTTTTCCTGCTTTTCTTTGCTAGAACCACTCCATTTGTTTTCTCCACCCGTTTTTGAGTTTCTCCCATGGTTTCCATTGCCTTGAACCGCATTTCTTCAGCTGTTGCCTTCTCTTTCTGAAGGCTTTGCTTTTTGTTGCCAGTTGAAGGCTTATTTTTAGCTTCTTCCTCTTTTTCACACAGCTCCTCCAGCAGAGTATCTATCTCTTGTATTTCTGGACTAATACCACTTGCTCTTTCTTCCTCCCTATGTTTTGCTTTGAATTTGGACATTAGAAGATTGAGATCTCTCAACGACCTTTTGTTCACATTGAATTTGCATTGGGTGAGGTTATTGAGTCTTGTGGCAATCTCATCCCACAATTTTCCTCTCTCCGGGCTCCCCTTTCTGATTTCAAAAAGATCTGATCCCCTGACCTCTCTCAAAAATAATGTATCATGTTGATTTGTCCACTCCATTGTGCTGAAAGAGGGAATTAAAGTTTATTTTAGCACTTTATTTCAAAAACTGTGGAAACAGTAGTTTTCCTCTTCCAAACTGAATCCTTGTATTGATTTATTGAATATTTGCTGGATGAAATTGTTCTGTTTAATACGCACTGTACGTATCCACATAAATTATTGCTCTAAATTCACAGCACTTCATCGAAGAAATATTTCAAGTGTGGTTATACAAGCCTTAAGAGTACATTTACATATCGATGAGCTATGTAGTGGATTTGTTGGCTAAGTGTAAAAAAGTTCAGAACAAAATATTTATCTCTGCACTTTTTAGCAGCCTCCAGAACTCCAAAATTCTTTATCGCCTAAGACAATTCTGATTCAATATGCTACTAAGAAATAAAAAAATGTATTGGAGTCAGTAAAATATATTATATATATAATTGTTTTACAAGAAAAAATTCGTT
This sequence comes from Porites lutea, assembly GCF_958299795.1. Classification (NCBI taxonomy): domain Eukaryota; kingdom Metazoa; phylum Cnidaria; class Anthozoa; order Scleractinia; family Poritidae; genus Porites; species Porites lutea. Next base: position 34,560,850 of record NC_133203.1, on the reverse strand, counting down.
GAACGTAACAGCTTATTTATCTTTACAGACTTACTTAGATTGTTTTGTCTTCACTGAACTAGCTTCAGAGTCTTCGGTCATTTTCCTGAGTTATATCTGTCAAGAGAGCACAAAAAGCCGCTAGAGTTACTTGGCACATCCCCAGGTGGTTTGTGCTAATAAAGAAACTGAAAAAAAAGCAAGGAATGAAGAATACAAGAAAGAAATAGCGGTATAAATACTCACGTTTTCACTGCGACGGCAAAATCCCCAAACTGACGTCGCCGACGTGAGGGCGACGGCGGGAATGTTGGAAATCGCATGCGCAGTTAAACTCGCCCCAATCCTAATCGGTCTTTACGTCGCCGTCGCGTGGAAAACGTCCTCATCTTAAGCTCCCTATTATTTCTGGGGCGGAGAGTATCGCTTATTATTAAAAATTGAATGATTTGATAATGTAATTCTAGTGCTCTGATTGGCTTAGCCATCATGGTATATGACCCATTATTAATCATTCAAAATATTTCCCCGATTCTGATTGGCTAAAAGTACACGCATAATTCGCCATAACCACCTTTTTATGACAAAATTTGGAAGAATTTTGCGTTTAATGAACCGATGACGTGAAAAGTGCAGCTTTCTTACAGGTTAATGCACCTTTAACCGAGAAGACCCAGGGACGACGTTGAGTTGTTTTGGTTGTGAAAACAAAATGGCGGACATTTCACTCATTTCAAAAGCAAGAACTAAGCAAAAAAATAGCTAAAAACATGGCAAGAACAGCAAGACGACAACTCGAAGGGCGACATCTGCTACTTGGAGAATATTTGCCGAGTTGAACAACCCTAAACGTGCACTGTCGAGGATGAACTTAACATCGATAGAGGTAAGCATGTTTTAGCTATGTTTTTAAACTAGGAATTTTGAATGAATAATAAAACAATTATTGAATTCGACTTTCGTATCATATGAAGAATTATGGGGATCTCGGAGGGTGTTATCCGCCTCGGCCTACGGTCTCGACGAATAACACCCTCCTCGATCTCCATAATTCTTCGTAAGATACTCAGCCTCATTCATTAATTGTTAATTATACCATGCTCTCCAAATATGGTAACTGTACGCGTTTGCTCAAAATTAAAAACAAGATGAAAATAGGTTGTTTTTACATGTCAAGCCGGGACGAATTCTCGATATTTGTGGGCGTTTTTAATAGAACAATTATTCCACTCGCGGCTACCATCTCATATCCAAAGCACACTCATGTAATAATTGTTAATTATACCGAGGACTTCGTTATATAGAGGTTCTACTGTATTTCAGGTGATAACACTCCCCTCTCATTAATGACTGTCCTGCGCTTGATTCCTCAGGCAACATCACATGTGGCCGGCCGGGTTGAGTTTTGTTGCTTCTCACCCTTATTCCGCCATCGCCGCCAAAACAACACATCACTCCCACGTTAATCCTGCCAGCTGCGCAGGGTAAATTTGAGCCACAATGGTACACAAAGAACCACTTTGTGGATGAGCTAACGCCACTAAATCGTTATTTATTTATTTATTTACTTATTTACTTATCTCTTGTGACCCGAGGGGTAAAAAAATAAAAATTCCAGCGTCCAATTTGTCTGAGTGGCAGAGGAAGGTGGCACGAAATTTTCAGTTATATTCTTTTAAATTCAGAGAGAATGAGCTGTCCCTCTTGGTCTAAATGGAATACTTTCCATTGCTTACAGGACAAACACGGCTTTATCTTTTTATGAACCTGATTCAAAGGAGCTACTGTTAATTAAGGTGGTTTTTGTGCATCCGTGTGTATAAAAAGAAATAAATTTTATAAATGACTCACAGCGATAATTCAGGTCAATATACACTGATTTTTTACTTGACCAGTTGGTAATGTTGTTCATTCCAGTGCATTTATAAGCCCCTGCTTGTTTTTCTTGGATATCAGCATTACGGAGAAGGGAAATTAAGGTGTCCTCTCGATCCAGTTGCTCTGAGATGTAAAAACCTTCAGATCCGTTGCTGATTTGTTTGTTACTTGGATTGTACCAAACTACACGAGGACGAGGCCATCCCTTGAAGGTACACTTCAGTTCCATTTCTCTCGTGTCAGGATAGTAGTCAAGGGGAGATCTTGTCCTATATATTCTCTGAACTGGAACTGACAAGGAATTCTTCGTCTTAATTTCAAAGCTCGTAAGTCATGCACCCAGTAATTTAAACTAGGGAGCTTAATTAAGTGACCAGCTCGAAAGCCTAAGCTCCTTTGGCCACTGCGCACATTTTATCTTTTATCAGGATTTATGTAATTTGCTGGTTTTTTTCTTCTTGTTTTGGTAATATATTTGTAATTTTTATAACAACCTCTTGAATTAGTGCAAAAAAAATATCAAAATCTGAAATGTGAAAATCTTAACCACCACGACGACAACGTCAAAAAACAATTAGTTTTAACATGAAAACAACAGTTGCTGCACGTGCATCAATAATATATACAATAATAATAAGCTTCTTAGTACATTTCTTTGACGTTCACTGCACGACTATGAAGTGAAACCTCCTATCGTGACGTTATAGAGAAAGTGAACATACGACGACGAATTCTCCTTTTTCTTTCTGAACCTGGATAAAGTCCTTAAGAATTCGCCTACATTTGACAAATTAAGCAGCTCCAAATAGACGCGATAACATTTGAAATGAGGCAAATTTAATTTTTTAGCGACGATTTCACTGCCGTCGTCGTCGTCGTTGCTTAGCTCATGATTTTTAAGATACCTACAGTCAAACGGAGCAGCCGTGTTTTACTCCACGCCTTGTTCATTTGCAGAAAGTCATTTTTGTGGCACAAATCTGCCATGCTGGAGAGCGAGTCCCTGCGCACTGAGTCAAGCCAAACAAAAAGCTAACATCATTTAAAATGATTCCTTTGTTTGTTGTTTGTCATGTCCCTTTGCTTTTCTTGCCCTCCATCATGGCATGAGCAACTAGAGTTTCGCGGTGAACCATGTTCAAGTGAGGTGATTCAGCTGGCTATAACTTCAACCGTTTTTACGCTCAATTCAACCGTAAAAATTGCCTCAGCTGAGCTTGAATCTGCCTAAACCTGTTACTTGGCCCTCATGGGATTCGTCACGGATTAAATCCATTTAAAAATAAGACAAAAAAAGTAATTCACTATAATACAAAATAACATACTTACTGGCATATTTTATTGAAAAGCATTCACGTGACAGATTTTTATCCTTTGAATTGTTTTGATGTAAGAATAGACCGTTATTGGCACTGAGGTTTCTTTCAAGGTCCTGCCAGGTCATGTCTTGTACTTTTCCCCCATTCTTAATCGAGCAGTTGAAAGTCACATTAGAGTCTTTTGGCGTTACTGTACGGGTTTTTGTCTCCAAAGGAGGTTGACATTTCTGTGCACTTAATTCACAGTCTAGGTTCCCTGTGGGTGACACATCTATCGCGTAAAAACAGAAAGAATAAACAGGGAAATTCTTTATTTCATCAAACATTCGCAATTTCGGTTTCTGGGAAACTGCCCACCTACCCCTCCCCTAAACCATCATTTTGCCCTAAGCGAGAAGTAAATGTTAACGTTAACTTAGGGGAGGGGTAGGTGGGCCGTTTCCCAGAAACCGAAATTGATCCAAACATTCATTAACTAACACAAACCTCCACACAAACACTACCACAGGGCACCCAACGACGGTTTCCTCCTAAATACATTGAAAACATTTTTCAGGCTATCCAGAGTACTTTTACATCGCTAGAAATGCATTTTCAGTAGTGCTATAAAATTTGTATCTGTTCGGTCGTCCAAGGGCAACTTGAGTCTTTTCGAAATCATTAGGGCTTCAGTATTACTTTCCCGAAAATTTTAGTTGCAACTTAACGCTTAAGTGTTCAGTACTCGATGGAAAGAAAGTCGACTAAACGGCGTACGACACAGAGTGGCTATGAACTAAAGGTAAGGGAGCTTTTTGAATCAATATTTCGCGTGATCATGCTTTTTTTTCTTAGCGTTATAGATTCGAATACATGTGATAAAATTCTAACAATAAGGGCCCGAATCACATGTAATTATGCAAGAAATCTCGACCTTCGTTATCTTAAAGGCTACTAGTACAGATAGACAAACAAGAAGACTTCATATCTTTAAGATTTTTGCCTTTATTTGGCATCAGATAATACACTAATAATTCTAGTATATTCCGACCAAATGACCTCTGAATCCCGAACCCAAACATAGCGCGCTTGGCTGCCTCTGGGTTTACTTATACACAAAGCGTACAGAATATATCATTTTTACCGAATTACTTACAAAGATAACCTACCTTGGATCCAAAGACTCATCAAAGAACAAAGTAAAAGGAATTTAAGGATACAAAGTTTGAGATCTTTTAGTACGTAGTCATTCTCCATGTCTTTACACTGTTTTTCTACTTGCGTGCGAAGTGCTTTGGTGCCAGCTGGTGCCAGTAGAACTTCCTCAATATTTTAATTGAGGAGAGGGGAGTAGTATCTAAAACGTGCAAGTAAAGCAGTAAGTGACATGAATTACAGATAAAATACTAGATATAATACTAAATGACATGCACTACTTGCCTTCTACCTCTGTTAGTAGCTGAAGCTGTATTTTTCACCGAAATTTATACAAAAGGAAAAAAAGTTGAACTCATTATTCAGAATTTGCACCTATCGCAATATTCAAATGAAAATAAATATGGACTTGCGTGTCAATATCTTATGCATTATCAGCTGGCTCTGTGACTTTTGCTTAACAACCTCCCACACTCATTTGGCAGTTGTCAAAATTGGTTCTTCATTTACCCAGGCTGGGACGGACAGCTGCGTAAGAGTGAGTGTCTGTAAATATCGAGCACCTGGCGGCCACGGTCAAAAATTAAATTTCGCTCATATCTTGTCCATAGATAGGTATGTCCAGGTATTAGTAAGAAACTAAACGTGGTGTAGTTTGTTTTTCAAAAGGCCGCTTGGATTTGGCGAAAATCGACAAAATTAATTTTCGTGGTCGGCGACTTGAAAACAACAAAAATTTGAGGCAAAATGAGGGGGTCTCAAAACTTCGCTCGCGCGAAAAACGGAAGAAAGCGAGGTAAAATATTCCCCGATAAATCAATTTATAATTAACAATTATTCTTTGAAATCGAGGTGAATAGTGGCAACATATTTTGTGGCGAGGTAAATATTCCTAAAGCCACTATTCACCGAGATTGAAAAGAATAATTGTTTTAGTATATACACACGAAAAGATCTCAACAAAATCAGAGAGGAAACCATTAAAAAGTACGATTTGATTGACAGATCAGGTCAGCTAGACACGCGATAGTTTAAAAATAGATCTTTGTAGAATTTTCAAACATGGCAATTCACGAGCTTATCACTTCGCAGACAACAGCGTAATGACTTAAATGGAACCGCTAAAAGTTTGAATTGTTTCCTTACCTGAGAAGAAAAGAAGAGCTTTGTTGTTTTCTGTTGACTCGCCCAAGTTTATAGCCGAAAAGTTTGTTGTGTCGTTCTTCGCATGAAATGCTGACAAAAATGCCGATTCGGTTCCTCGAGGTAAGACGTCGTCTTCATGTAGCATTCTTGCTCGTGTTTACTTGAAATGTAGAATTTCTGCAAACATTTGCTTTCAAATTTGTCTGTCATAAATAAACTTCGTTTTTGGGCCAAATTTTTCTTGTTAGGAAGCGCTGAGTTCATGAAACGGCCTCTTCTAGGCGAATAAACCGGAGTTGTAAACAATCCATCGACTTCAAAACTCAACAACTCTAAATGGAAAAACGCCGTTTTGAATCCTTCGAAGTCTTTTCTTGCCTGAAAAAAGTCAACCCTAGGATTTTGTCGACCTTTAAAAGATCTTTCTCTAAGAAAATGGAAAAAAACGAGCTCACACATTATCGACTCGCTAAGAGGTGAATCCGAGATAGCGAACCAATCAGATTGCTTAAATCACCAAGATCACTGAGTGTGTACATACTAAAGGGTTTTAGCCCTGGTATGGCGGTTAATTCTTATCTTAACGATTATGTGGAAGGTAAACAATTTTATTTTAGTTTTGGTTCTTTTTCGACTGAACGAAGTTTAAATTTAGGCTTAAAGTCGCGATTTAATTTTTAGGCATGTGCTACACCTTGGTTTTTCCTGTTTTCAAAGTTATTTGTTCAATTATACAACAACTGAAAGGCTACATATTAATCTGGCTACCAACAGTACTTGATTTAAAAGTGTACGGGTGGTCAAGTATTGACTAAGGGATTTGGAAAACATCAAAATCATACTTGTATGACGTCACTTCTCGCGTCAGTGAATTTCAAAATGGCGAGTAAGCTGTTCATCGAAGAGGCAGATAAAAATTTCGATTTTATCACGGAAATACTGTTCCGATTTCTTGGATTTTGAGATTTTAAGGTTTCTATTGTCATGGAAAACTAAACTTAAGTACTTTTTTGGAATGAAATGTCCATTGGAATAATGAATTTTAAAAATTCCTTTCTATCGTCGAGCAAATTTGACAGACATTCATACTGACCGGTCACACTTTTAAGGGCCAGTGCACAGCAAGATTGAGGAGTTTACACGCAGCAATAGGAGGTTCATCATAGGATGTATTATACTTTACATTGTGCGTATTTTCAGCTCTTCAGAGCTGGTGGAACCCTATATCAGACAGGTATTTGTGAGAGACTGTGAGCATTGAATCTTGTTGCTTTACCGCATTTTAATACTGCATTGGGCATACACCTGTAATTCTGTAATTAAATCCCGAAAACCAATAAAAGGTTTCGTTTAATTATTTTTGGGAGGTAAACCCAGTGGAGATTTTAGGGTAATAATATTGATGATTAAGACGATGTACAAAAGACGAGTTTAACTTTCGCCAGTGGGTCACTGGTAAGCGCGTATTTCAAAGCTATAGAGTACTAAAGCGATGACGTCATAAAAACGAAATTTCTGAAATTATGGGATTTGTCAGGATATTCTGAAAGAACAATGTCCTAGAGGCCTACTTACCAAAAATGAGCATTTCGGGGCAAATTGTCTCTGAGATGTTAGCCGGTTAAATTCAGAAAACTCCATACAAACCCTTCTAATTTTTTTTTCGTCGACCCAAAAAAAAATTAGAAGGGTTTGTATGGAGTTTTCTAAGCATAACTGGGCTACTATCTCAGGGACAATTTACCCAGAAATGCTCATTTTTGGCAAATAGGCCTCTTGGGCATTGTTCTTTCAGAATATCCTGACAAATCCCATAATTTCAAAAATTTCATTTTTATGACGTCACACTTTAGTACTCTATTTCGCATTATTTCGGGTTCAACGGGCTGGCTCGATGTTCATAATCGATCGAACTAGCTTTACTGAATTTGGTGGAGAATTATGAGATCAACAGAGGCCCACACTCGAAAGGACTGATATGAAGTTAGGCCCATTTAATTAGCAAAAGAATATATGAAATACAAACATGCGTCATCTGTGACTGGAACATCCTATTCTGGAGACTGGACCTTGCCTAGTTTAAAGAAAAAAAAGATTTAAGTTTTGATTACCTCGCCGGTTCTGTGAAATAGATGGCGATCCCGCAACACATCCCGCGAAACATATTAACAAAATTATACAATCACGGACACAACATATCAAAACGGTTTACACAAGCAGATTATAGCAACACCAAAGCTCACACACATTCGATCAAATAAGTGATATTTAACGATATTTGCTAGCTTCTTAGCTTTCCCTCGGCCTCGCTCGTCCAAATAACTGTCGTATCCCTTGCTAAATTGCACAAGCGACCCGAGGCTCTTGCCCGTTACTATGTGACGTTATACTGGCAGGCGGAGTGGGTCAAGAAACTTAGGTGGAAAACAGTAGAGTTACCTTCCCCCCACCGCCCCCCCCCCCCCCCACCTGGATCGAAATTATAAGGGCTTCAATATTATTTTTTCGAGGATTTTGACATTTTCTCTGATGCCTTCTCAATCACAATTTCTGATCCGAAAATTTTAATTCCCTTTATCTGGAGGAAACCTGTCTCGTGTAGGATGTTCACCCTCCCAGCCGAGAGAAAAAAAACATCGACCCCAACCAGCCTTAGCGCATGCTCTAATTGTCTCGCCTTTGCTATGCGAGTCCTTTACCGATACGGATCAGATTTGATCTGGTCGGTCGGACCGAAATGTCCCCTCCTATTTGACAAAATTATTTTCGCCCGGACCGATCATCTGTATCCTGCCTAAAAGCACGATAACCAAACTCCCGATCGCTTTGGTTTTGTCTGTGCAACTGGAATGTACCGTTCCGCTTGGCACGTGAATTTTTCCGAAATTTCAAACAGGAATTTTTGTTCGAAGGAAAGCGCGCAAAGTGTTTACGGAGAAAAGTTGGCCCGGCTAGGAGGCTGACCCTACCATTACAAAAGGGTGACTAGACAAGGTGGGTCACCCTTCTAGCCAAGTCAACAGTTTGCCATGTTTTGTAAGGAAATGTCTGAATCGTTGCTTCTTCCAGGGAAGCTGGGGTTCAGCGGCGGGTGACCCTTCTGCTCGAGACAAATTTTCTTCATATAAGCGGGGCCTAAATTTTAGTTCTTTACATTAATTTCCATTGTCCAGCTGACGGACATTTTTTTTCTTGTTTTTTTAGTCTACAATGTGGAAAACTGTAATTAAAAAATACAGTTGCACCCCGTTGATGCGACCAGCGTTGGACCATAAAATCCTGGTCGTAATAGCGAGGTCTTCAAAATAATAAAATGACTCGGAGATTTTCACGTCTGGGTTGAAAGACTATGGGAGGTGAGACAAGAGGTTGTCGTATAAAAGGGGTGGTCGCAAGGCAGGATTCCTCTGTATATAAGCAGAAACAAGAGTTTGATGAACAACCATGTTCCGATGAGAAAAAATATATATACTGAAAGATAATTGCAGAATGGTTACGAAATTTGTTATCCAAAACAATGGAACTTGCACATGCGAGAAAAAAGACAGCCGCCTGAACGCGGTGAAATAGCTAGAGATGGAAGCCTGGGCCCGGTTGCATAAAACCTGCACTTAAGTGCCCACTTAAGTAGCTCACTTACGAATCCGTTATGGGTACACTTACGGGTGTTGCATGGAACACACTTAGCACTCTCGTAAGTTTCTGTTTTACGAGGTAACTTACGGGCTCACTTAAGGGCACACGTAACTTTGTTATGGTACTTTTAAGTATTAATTTGACTCACTCTTTTTTTTTAAATTAAGTTAACCATCGGTGAGTGTAAAGAAAGTGTCAAGTCGTTTCGAACACCTTAAAGCCTCTCATTCAAATAAAGTTTACCTGAAATCGTTATCTTACTTCAATATCCACTGGAAATGTTTGTGTTCTTCTTTTTTCTTAACCACGGCTTTAAATTGTTCATCAGAGGTTAACAAAGCGTGTTAGAACGGAAGTACGTATTATAAATAAAAAACCTTTTTTTTTACTTATCAGTAAAAGATCTCGTTAACTTTAGTAAAAACAGTAAGGATACGGGACCTACATAGGTCCCGTAAATTTACGTGCTAATTTTCCCGTAAAAAGGTTTTATGCAACACCCGCAATTTCTGTTGCATAAATGACACTTAAGTGGATACTTACGAAAATCGTAAGTGCATCCACTTAAGTGAAATCCCTAAGTAGACCACGTAAGTGATTTAATGCAACTCACTTAAATTACGAGTACACGTACGTATACCCGTAACTGTTACGGGCGTTTTATGCAACCGGGCCCTGAAGTCAATCAAAGGCACATACAAGGCAAGGAGTGGGGGTGGGATTGACATGAAAAACGATATTTTTGGACTTATTTAGAACTGCACGGAAGCATACCTTAAGAAAAAAAAAACGGGAAAAAAAATTATTTGGATTGTTGGTAGCATAATATGCTTCTTTTGGCAACAACATCAAAAATAGGCATCGCTCAAATGGTTAGATTGGGAAGCCTGTGAATCCTGTCACGCAACACTTTTGACCAGACTTTTATGACCAAAGAGGTATCGGCAGCCCGAAGGTTTCACTATCAAAATCGCAGCTTGTGTGAGACCTAGAATTTTTAAATGACAAGGGATGTAAAAGTTTGACCGCGGAAAAGAAAGGCCAGCAATACCAAGAAATATTCTGTATGAGAATATCTTCACGCAGCACGTTTCCTCGAGTTTTTGGGTCATCGGTTGATTAGCTTGAGACACGGGAACGCATCTAAGGAGGGTGACTTTAAAATGTACAGCAACCTTTTTCTTTCCTACAAAATCAGAGTACTATACCTTTTTACATAGGTAAACTGAACGTTGTTTAGGTCTTTCCTATAGCAATATCTTTTCCATAGTCTTTCTTTTGTTAATCTAGAAATACTCTATATTTAGAGGAGACAGTTGTGCAAGTGTATTGTTCTGTTTTGTTGGGGTCGTTTTCATTCGAGGCAGAGAAGTCAGAGTTGGAAAGTTCTGCCTCTGAACTACTACGTTTCGATATTTGTCACCATTTTGGAAAATGTGGATTTATTTGTGAACCATTGACCGAGGGTCTCAATAGTTCGGGGTTAACCAATAATAGGCGTAAAACGGCCAAAACTTTAGTCGATAGCCGTAAAAATTGAAAACTTTTAACCGTTAGTCGTAATAAGGGTAAAAAGAGTTAACCATAAAAAAAGCATTTGTTTCCTAGCTAGATTTGTTAATTTTAAGGAAGGTGCTAAACTCACCTATGACCGGTTGCGTTTCTTTTTTTCGCCGCTACTTTGACTCCGTACTCTTGCGTGTCTGCTTTTGCTTTTTCACGATCTTTTTCAAATGAACTGTTATATCTGTTATATATAAGGAATGATCCCTTTCATCCCTTTGTTACGAAAGTAAATGCGCTCTTTCCATGAATAATCTTTTAGCTTCTAGAAATTGTGACTTTAAGTAAATACGCAAACTGATAAGATTAACCATCTTTTCTTTAACTAACTTTTATTACGATGGAAGATGGACTGAGGATGTTTTGATATATTAACAGTTATCTCTTTTGGAATCAGCTGAATCAGCTTTAATGCTCAGCAGTTATCTTGTCCCCAACTTTGACATTGGTTTAATTAATATCTATCTTAAGTGTTAACTGAATTGACGTTAATGAGTAAAACCTGTAAACAGATAAGTTAAATGAGATAGACTATATAAACAGCAAAAGTCTGTGATTAATCGGATGAAGAAGAACACGAACAGTGCAGAGAACTAAAGTATAAAAAGCAGACAAGGAACTGAGAGAGAAGAAAAAAGTGAAGAAAAAGAGAAGAAAAGTGTAGGGACAGAGAAATTGTGAGGCAATAAGAAACTCAGGTAAGGAAACTGTAAGCCTATTACTTAAAAATAAATCCTATTGTCCTTCTGAGAACGACTCCATCACCGCGTGTCAAGCAAAACCTCTATAGCTTATCACTTGTGGAAAGCTCGTTTACAGTTGTGCAGAACAGTTCGGTACGATCTGTGTATCTCTCGCCTCGTCGCCTCAGCTCCTTATTTATCAATACTACGGAAGAGTTTTGGTACGAACCCGCTCCTCTTTGCTCGACCGAGTAATCCAGCTTCCGCAAGACTTCTATACCGTCTCTCCAGTTGCTGAAATCGGATTAATTTGGTTCAGTGGTCGTTTTTGTTTGTTCTCCATTCTCCCTCACAAAAATCACAAGTTGTGACTTTTTTTTCTACGTGAACTACAGACTGGTGAATAGCACGAAAAAGGATAGGACCACGTGCCCATTGTTACAGAGGGACATGCCACCTTCCACATTGAAGTAAACAAGGACTATGATGATGGTAAACTTTTAAACGAATGACTTTTAATCCCTGCTATATTTATGCGTTGTTTAACAAACTATATAGTCTTAATAGTATGTTTATTTTAAGGCCAATCTTTTAATCAAATAACTTTACAAACTTATGGCCTGCGAACGGCAGACGTTTCTCCTCGCTCATCGCCGCTGAGGGACTTTTCGCGAGGAGGAAACACGTAATTAATCTTAGGTTATAACGCACACTTATTAGTTTATTATTTCAATGTCTTTTAAAGACACGTTGTCTTCGTTAGATCAGCTCATAAGTCGAAAAAATGATTTCTTTTATAATACACTGAAAAATTACCAAGACCAATTGGAACCATTTTCAGACATGAATCGCAAGATATTTATTGCTGGCTTGAGAAGTTTGAGAATCAATTTAAGTCCTGCGGTCGCAAACTAGATCCCGCATATTTGGCCGCCACTTTAGCTTGTAATTTAACCGGCCTCGCGGAGACCTTCTATTTTTCTCTCAAACAGGAGATAAGAAATGATTTTGACCTCTTATCTACCGCGTTAAAAAGTCGATTTTTCAGACGATTTGAAATGACCATTCGCTCATTTCGAGACAACAAGGTTCCAGTGAATCTCTGGATTCATATATAGATTTTATTGATAGCACTTGTCGACGACTAGGTGTGTCTCAAGTAGATCGGGTTTACTATTTTGTTAGCGGGTTGCGTGCAGACATTAAACGCGAGGTTTTGATGGGTCAACCGATAGATTATCTCACAGCAGTTAATCTAGCACGCCACAAGGAACCAGTTGACCGCACCATTGCGGATAGCCATAGCAGCTTTCAACTTTGTAACTTGTTACGTGACGATTTGTGTCAGGAAATACATGACAGAATAGAATCGTTAAGGGAACGTTTTTGCCCAAACTGAGGAAGTCGTGATAGTAATCATCAGTCCTCTACGCAATCGTATCGTCGTCGTTATACCGGTGGATTCACACCTCAGGGCCCAATCTTCTTCAAATGTGGTGTAGTTGACCACAAAGCTCGTAATTGTACTAGTCAGCCACATCCTTACTACTCTTCCGAACCTCGACGAAAAACGCCCAGTCATCATGATACTAGACTTGTATCAAATCCCGTCAAACATTTTTCAATTAGTATCAAATGTATTGGAAGTTCTCCTTTCGTTTTGAAACAATAGGTCAGTTCTCTAATGCATGAAAGCAAATTGCAAATCTCTACTAGGACGATCGAATACATCGAAGTGAACGAGCATTCTCTACTTACCGAAATCGCCAGCGGTTTTGATGAAGATATTGATCCAAATTCGTCTTTTGCGACTTGTTTTGAAAGTTTTTACGGCTCCTAATAGTTCTAATGCCCCCAAAGTTAGCCTCGAAGAAAAGAATATAAAACAGACACAAGGCGCGTCCTTTCAAGAATTTCCTTGGATCAATTTAAAGTTTTTGAGCTGGACGAAAATACGAAAAGTATCGTCGATGATGTTCAGAAAGTTTATGCAGCACAAGTATTTGACGCCTTTACAGTGAAAGTGTCTTTTATTTCGCAAGAGATTTCGAAAATAGAACAAACCCAGTCTCAACACCAAGCTTCCGATTTGCAATTGGATGTTCCTACGAGAGTAAAAAACGATTGCCTTTTCTTAAGCGAAAAGTATCTCCTGGCATGCTGGTTCTCTGGTTATAACTGATGGGCAAAAGAATGATTTATCTCTAAGGTCACCAGGACCGTTGATGCTCATCTATTTCTATATCATTATGATAAAATTCCTGCTAAAATTTGCTCAAATCATCTTAGAGAGAACACGCTTGTCATTCTGTGTTCCTTATTCTTTCTTTCCCCCAAAGACTTCGGTCGATCTTAGTAACTGTGATCTCAACTTTGTTAAATGGTGTTTATAAGGCAGAGTTATGGTCAGCAAGACGTTCACTAGGGCGAGGAAGTGCCACATTCTTTCTAAAGCGTTGCGTTTTTTTGTGTATACAGTTAACTAACTAATCTTTAGGCAATCACCTAAGGATATTTATTGAATCGGGAGATTCAAATTAATGAGGGAGGTAATGTTATAGAAGTAAATGTGGATTTATTTGTGAACCATTGACCGAAGGTCTCAATGGCGACGGTTAACCGATAGGTGTAAAACGGCCAAAACTTCAGTCGATAGCCGTAAAAAATGAAAATTTTAACCGTTAGTCGTAATTAGGGTAAAAAGAGTTAACCGTAAAAAAGCCTTTGTTTCCTAGATAGATTTGTTAATTTTAAGGAAGGTGCTAAACTCACCTAGACCGGTTGCGTTTCTTTTTATCGCCACTACTTTGGCTCCGTAGGCTAGCGTGTCTACTTTTGGTTTTCAAGATCTTTTTCAAATCAACTGTTACGTCTGTTATCAGGAATGGTCCCTTTCATCCCTTTGATGTGAAGTATATATGAAATAATTCATTTCATCTTTCATCCCTTTGTTACAGAAGTACTTTGAAATGCGCTCTTTCCATGAAACCGAACATTATGGTGCGACATAATGCAATTTATATCGGGGCGTGGTACGCACGTGATATTCCGCTGGGTTGGCTTGTACCAGGCACGTGTTTGATACTAGCATTAGTTTGGCCAATCAGGTTTAAGTAAATCACCTGCCTAGTATACGAAAGACAGTTCCAGCGAGATATTTTTCCTTACTCCTCTCGCCATCAGATTCAACAGATCCCCAGAAAAACTTTTTCCAAGAGCGCTCCTTTTTAACTTTTTCAGGCAAGTACTCATTAGCTTCAATTTTTTATGTAGACATCGGTTTTTATGGCACCGCTACGAATTTGGATTCACGGTCACTCCCTCATTCGCCGTGTACACGTTCTTCTTCGTCAAAATTTTAATGAGGTATTTGCCAAAAAATTTGCATATCGATGGGGATCTTTCCATCAAATGGCATGACATCGGGGGAAGAACTATTTCTAAAGTAATCCAACATGATTTGGGAATAGTAGAGACATTTGCCCCAGAGATTGTCGTCATCCAGTTGGGCATCAATGATCTGTCTTCCCTTTCCGCCGTTGAAACTGGCTCAGCTCTCGAGGACTTATCTCGTTTGCTACATGAGTCACACGGGGTGCAAAGGGTCTGTGTTTGCCATACTATTTTTCGCGGTAATGCTCCTTTATTCAATCGCCAGGTTAAGTTATTAACAAAATATCTCAAAGTAGTTTTGGAGCCGATTCCTTATGTTCTTTAATGGCGACATAGATGTTTTTGGAACTGTAAATCCCGTTTTTTAACACGCGATGGTGTCCACCTTAATCACTTAGGACAGTACAAATTTTTCCGTAGCTTGAGAGGGGCAGTGTTACAATGTTTGCGATCTCTCCAGGCTAGCGGGTAAAGTTGCTTCATTAGCTCGATTTGATCCAATTTACGTTTTGTCTAATAATCCACTTTGCTTTTCCTTAGTTCCAATTTGATCCAATTCAAATTACTTTGGATAATCTGATCCAATTTGTGTAAGTGAGAATGTCATGCAACTGAACGGCTATACTTTTCCGCGAGGCCGATTGTCATACCAGGCCCACTGTTTCTTGCGTTCTCGACCGTGATAGTGCGGCTTTGGTGCCATTTACTTTGATGCTGTATGTGATCAGCACCTCTGTCAAAGCATTTGTTGTTGACAGTAGATTAGTGTTCAAGTCGCGGTTGCAACAAATCGTGCATATTATGGCCTTCGCGTTGTTGTTTTGTGCTATCACTTTGCCTATTCAGTGTACAACCCATTGATCGCCCTTTCGGAGGTGTGTCCAATGCACTAGGCATTCTGTGATTTTGCACTTGTTTTATTTTTGGCCGAAATTGCATTGTATTCTACGTCTCACTTTAAATTATCTTGGTTTTTTATATTATATCCGTTTTGCCATTGCACCCTAGCCTTTTATTGTTCGTGCAGGTGCTCCTCTCAACAGCTATTTCATTCCGTTCTTCAGACAACAATGCTTGGCGGCTGAAGACAAAACTGCCTCCGTTACTTTAATGGTCCCACATACCGCATAGTTGTCTGTTTCTATTTCTCATATTTTACTACCAATTCTATTCTGTGTAAGAGATGCCTCCTAGCAAGCGTTCCTCCACTAAGACTTCTGCAGGCGCCGCTCCTAGAGCAAAAAGGAATCGCTCCTCCGCGGCGACGTCGATGGCCATTTCCGACAGTGTCGCACTACCAACTAGCGACGTCACGTCGAGTTCGAGCTCAGGCACCGTGTCGATTGATGTTGCTGCCCTGTCCGCCACAGTGTCTACCGTGGTAACAGAAGCCCTTAAGACCACCCTCTCGTCCGAAACCTTGACTGGCATTTTAAAAAACACTGGACCCCCTATCCCTTTGGAACCACTGGCCATGGAATCCTCCAGCTCTGTGGGCGCCGTCTTAACTGCGGAGGTAGCTGATATTCTTCAGGACGGTCTCGCCTCAGGTACAAACAGGGGAGGCGCTCCCACTACTTTAAACGACTCTCGGCCACAGAGCACCTTTACGAGCATCTCTGTGCCCCTAGCTCTAGGGTTAGTGGTAAATTGAAAGCCAAAATATTCGCGAACGAATAAGTAGACTTGGGGGCTTTACTTTCTTCTTCCCCTAACAACGAAGGGAAAAATGATCTGCGTGAGTTTAAGTTTCAGTCTCACATGAGATTCTGTCTCACGCAGTGGTCGGAAACAAGGTTTTATGGTAGCCTGAGTGTGTATAGCCGCCCCCTCCCCTCAGAAAAAATAGCCCCTTGGCAGCCCAGTTAAGAGTGCCAGTCCCTTCAGATTGCTGAATTTTCAAGATGGCGTCGCTTTGTTATTTTCTAGTTTCATCCTATCGTTCAGCACTTTTTGCCCTTTCAAAATGTAACCTAGGCAGTATTTCGATCTTTTTGATATGTCCTCCAGCTGCTGAACATACTTTACGGCGAAATATGAAAGAAAATTCACGAAGAGGACTTAAAACAAACACGAAGACCGGATCGGCCTGTTTACAAACAAAAGCTTGGAAACTATAACAAATGTGAGTTTTCTAATTTCTTCCTGTCTCAGTGACCCAAAATGATTATAAGTGTTTTGGTTACGTGGATGATAGTAGACTGCAATTTGGCTATGAGAGTTGTTCTGTCGTTTTAGTTATGCGCTGTAGATCAATTCAAAAATGCCCGATTTTTGGTTCGTTTGTAGACACTGAGTTTAGGTCAGAAAAAACAAGAAAATTTTAGGCTTGCCGGTGGCTACTAAAGGGCAACGGCCAGGAAAAATCGACCAAAATCTTAGTTTCGTGGCAAGAGTTGAAAAATCAATTTCATTCATTTTTTGTTCATAGATAGCTTTTAGGTAGATAAGAAACCTAAAGTAGATTTTATATTGTTCCTGCCAAAAGCTTTTTATTTGTGAGAAAACTAGAAGATCGGTTTTCGACGTCCGAGTGTCAGTGTCAGACTGCCCTAATTTTTAACCTGAAATTCGCTAACATTAACTTTCCTCGCGTTCGCAAGCGAAGCTGCATGGAAAAATTTGGACACTTTCCACTAAAGGGTACTAAAAGGTACTTTCAGGACAATAGCGAAGCTCGTCGTACTGAAATAATTCAAAAATGAGGAATAGGTTTTCAGGATAACGAAAGCTTAAGTTCGTCACTCATTTTCGACGGCAATATTCAACATATGGTATAACTCCAAATTCTCTTCATGCTATTTAAATCACACATTTAGACATTCATTTAAAACATACCTGGGAATTGGCTTGGGTTAATGAATGCAATCTCTGTAAGACACCATCGAAGTTCAGGAATTTTCATGGTAGGCCGGCTGTAATTGTATAAACACTTTCAATTTCAAAACCCACAAAAGTAGATATGGACAGCCTAAAGGCTCGCCTTTTTTTTCTCTTTGTAGGTTTTCCCATTGCAAAATTCCTTTTTTCAATCAAAGAGTGGGGTTAAAAGTTGAAACTGGGTCAATGCAGACTGAGTGTAAAATGCAGACTGCAGACTGAGAGTAAAACGCAGGCTGGGTGAAAAATGCAGAATAAAGACTGTAGACGTTTTTAAACATTTGTGCTCCTTCTTCTCCAAATCGGTGAAATAGCTAGCCGGTATCAGTTATACACTTCGCTTCCTAGTCGAAGTGCATTGCACATTCGCCAGAAGTTTCAATGAACATCCGATCAGCTTAAGTCTGCGTACCTTGATTTGCAACACTTTCATAGATAGTCATCCAGAACACCTTTTTTTTGTTGTTGGAATGATTTACTCCCTTTTTTAACGCCATAACTCTTCCTGTACAGTATTTTGGGTCAGCAGCTTTCACTTAAGCGTAAACATCGTGGTGTTGTACCAATTCACGGTCCCTGGTCACGTGTATCGAAAACTTCGCGTCTAAAGTTGAAGTGTGAAGTCTCTCGGACGGAAAAAAAGGTTCTAGATTGCGATTATGTTTTCGGGTCGTCGACGACGTTCCAGAGAAGAAAGGAATGGATTTGTGAAAGCAGATGTCGTCAAGTAAGTGGTCGTTTACATGTATTTGCGGGATTTTTTTAAACCCTTCCACGACTACAGTTTATGCTTGGTCTGCATTTTACCCCAGCCTGCGCTTTACTCTTATTCTGCAGTCTGCATTTTACACACAGTCTGCATTTTACCCCTGGTCCACAGTCTGCAGTCCGCAGTCCGCATTCCGCAGTCTGCGTCTTACACTGACCGAACTCTACCAGCCGGCGACTCTGCGTGACAATCTGTTCCATGACTGCACGTGACATAACGTACGTTTGAAGAGACGGAGCCGTCAAAATGACAGTCACCGAATCACGGTAGTAACGCAACGCAATTCTTGAAAGAGTAACATTTTCGATCCCGACAGTATTTTGAAGACGAAAAAAATCAAACGCACTTTTTCTGGTACTCACTTTTTATCGACAAATAAGGACTTTAACAATGGTACTTCGCTAAGGATGACGGAACAGGAAGATATTTCGTTTTGTGACTTTACGATCAGGGAAACTTTAGAGCCGTCAAATAAGTTATTTTGGTCACGCCTCACTATTTTTACCGGACTTCGATGCTTTAGTTTGGAGGCTGCCTAAAGGAACCCAAGCAATTATCAGGTATGCTTTAGATGAATGTCTAAATGTGTGAATAAACGAGGACCGGGAAAATTTGGAGGTATAACACATGAAGAAAATTGCCGCAGAAAACAATGACGAAATTAAAGTTTTTGTCATCGTAAAAACCTGTTCTTCATTTTTGAATTACGTTAGTTCAACGAGCCTTGATATTGCTTTGAAAGTATCTTCTAGTGAAAGAAGAAGAGTTGTTCTATTGATGGAAAGTGTCCAAATTTCTCCTTGCGGCTTTATTTGCGAACGCGATGAGAGTTGATGTTAGCAAATTTCGGGTTGAAAATACGGCCATTTTGAGACTCCGACCACGAAAACGTTTCTTACTTTTCTCGAAAATCAAAGGCTTTTTGTGAGAACAACTTACATCTGATTACTTATCTACCTAAAAGCTATTTATGGACAAAAAATGAAGGAAATCGATTTTTCAACTCTTTCCACTTCATGGTCTATATTTCCTGACTGTCGCTCTATAAACAAATTTTATGGTTTGAGAAAGTAGTTCTGTGTTGTGTTCTATCGCATACACAAAATAAACTTTACTCGTTAAATTTTGAGGGCTCTGTGAGTTTCAGAGAGTGGTGAAAATTTGCTCAAAAAAATGGCGTCAGAAGGGGTTGAATAAAGTGATGCTCGTATCTCTCGTAATGCAAGAGCAGTGAAGAACTTATGTTTATTGTATTTGTCCATTTCTCCACCGACCTATCTATGATGTTAGTATGTGAACTTATTCTGTTGACCCCCTTCCGTTGACATTTTTCACATTTTGCCCGGTATTCTCTGACAACCACTCTTAAATACAAAATGTGTGATAAATGTTGTCTTCGTTAATTTTGATCAAAATATGAATCTAAAATTAATGAAAATGTGGTCATTGACAAAAGGTTCTTTAATGTAGTAAACCGTATGACGTGGGTTTATAGTTTAACATTGGTAGCTTTCACAATTAACGCCCGTGACACACGTCATTAAAAAAGTTATTCAAGAGACAGATGTTGTTTAACTATACCCTAAAATTCCGAAAATAAGCCCCGGGGCTTATATTTCTCAAAGGCCCTGTTTGAGGCGCTTATATTCGGAGGGGCTTATCTACGGAGGGAAATTTGCGTTTCAAAATCGAGCGGGCTTGCCTTATAAATGGAAGGAAATTTACCGTTTTTGCCTTGTGTTGCTTTGTTTGAGGGCAATTTCCGAGTACAAAGCCCCCGAGGGGTTTATATTTGGAGGGGTGATTTAAAGGAGGGTTTTTTGCGTTACGAGTTTGGGGGGTTTATATTTGGAGGGGCTTATACATGGAGGGACTTATTTTCGGAATTTTACGGTATATCCTCTTTAACAGCTTTCTGAGAAGATGACAAAACGCGACAGGTTAAAAGCACATCTTGCAGAGTTCTAAACGCTAAGTTAAGTGTTTCCAAAAAAAAACTATTTGTTTTCGTATCTGACGAAGTAAACCGGGGGAAGGGGAACAAACGGCAGGGCTAAAAGTGTGCCGCAGAAGCCTTCAGGCCATGGGGCCCGTTTCTCGAAAGACCCTGTTAACCCTTTAAGTCTCAATGGTGACCAACTGATCAATTTCTTCCAAAAGATATCCATACATTGTCAAGAGATAACGTTATGAGAATTAATAAATTGATCACCAAAGAACAAATGCGCTGATCTTTTATCAAATTCTCTCAACTAATTCTTTAAGGAACTGTATGAAGATCAGTTTTGGCGAATTTGTATGTGGATACTGGGGCTTAAACAGTTAAGACAAAAATCGTTTATTTCGCTACCCTATTTAAGGCGAGAGACCTCATTTTATGGCGGTAACTCATGCTGTTTCGCAAACAGAATAAAGCAATTTTTCAAACCACGACCATGAAATTGGATTTTTTGGGAAAACATTGTTTGTAACGCAAATAAAGGCCATGCCGCTCACCGCTAAAAGACATCCAAAAAGACATCCTGCTCAAGACACTAAATGGTAAAACTGTACACCATGTTTAAATCCCATGACTCTGTTCAGAGAAAGATACTCGCTTAGGGAAAATACGGGAGCCCCCACCCCCCCCCCCCCGAATTCCTGAATTCCCTCCCCCCGACTCAACACCAAGAGCAATTTAAGGAGCCTCCTGGCAAGGTTGATCGGACAGCTTAAGAAAAGTAATTTTATCAGGTAATATTTTAGTTTAAAAAAACCTTCAACCGGATCTATCAAAATAAAATGGGCATTGTTGACTCAAACTTTGTTATTCCGCAAGACTAACTAAATAAAATGGAATAAAAAAGATAATCCACGTTTTTAAGCAGTACAATCGAAAACATTAAATTTAGTAGAGACAATTTGAAAATGTTCATATTTTGCTTTGAAAACTTAACTGAGTAAGTTGCCTACCAGCCTAGCTGCGGGCAAAAGAGGGATTTGCAACTTATTGCCATAAAAAAGGGCACCTAGTTGAGTACACGAAATTCCAAATCAAGTTATCTGGAACAACAAGTTTCCTCAGTGTTGATAAGATATCTGTTTACCGAAGAGATATTTACCGAGCCACGAAGTGGCGAGGTAAATATTCCTAAAGCCACTATTCACCGAGATTGAAAAGAATAATTGTTTTAGTACATACACACGCACACGAAGTGATCTCAACAAAATCAGCGAGGAAACCATTAAAAAGTACGATTTGATTGACAGATCAGGTCTGCTAGACACGCGACAGTTTAAAAATAGATCTTTGTAGAATTTTCAAACATGGCAATTCACAAGCTTATCAAGTGCGCAAACAACAGCGTAATGGCTTCAATGGAACCGCTAAAAGTTTGAATTGTTTCCTTACCTGAGAAGAAAAGAAGAGCTTTGTTGTTTTCTGTTGACTCGCCAAGTTTATAGCCGAAAAGGTTTGTTGTGTTGTTCTTCGCATGAAGTGCTGACAAAAATGGCGATTCGGTTCCTCGAGGTAAGACGTCGTTTTCATGTAGCATTCTTTCTTGAAACGTAGAATTTCTACAAACATTTGCTTTCAAATTTGTTTGTCATAAATAAAATTCGTTGTTGGGCCAAATTTTTCTTGTTAGGAAACGCTGAGTTCACAAAACGGCCTCTTCTAGGCGAATAAACGGGAGTTGTAAACAATCCATCGAGCACAAAACGCAACAACAGTAAATGGAAATCCTCGAGGTAAGACGACGTTTTCATGTAGCATTCTTTCTCGTGTTTACTTGAAACGTAGAATTTCCGCAAACATTTGCTTTCAAATTTGTTTTTCATAAATAAACTTCGTTGTCGAGCCAAATTTTTCTTGTTAGGAAACGCTGAGTCACAAAACGGCCTCTTCTAGGCGAATAAACGGGAGTTGTAAACAATCCATCGACCACAAAACTCAACAACAGTAAATGGATAAACGCCGTTTTGAATCCTTCGAAGTCTTTTCTTGCCTGAAAAAAAGTCAGCCCTAGGATTTTGTCGACTTTTAAAAGATCTTTCTCTGAGAAAATGGGGAAAAAACGAGCTCACACATTATCCACTCGCTAGGAGGTGGATATTGTTGAATAGTCCGAGATAGCGAACCAATCAGATTGCTTAAATCACCAAGATCACTCACTGTGTATATACTAAAGGCTATTGTAAAATCTGGGACTTATTTTCGGTTGATGATGAACAACTAACCCTGAACAAAGTTTTTTCATTATGAATGTAATTAATTCCATTCCAGCAGCAGGGCGTTTGGCAATTCGAACAGCTAATATTGCACCAGTATAATTTTCTCCTCTATCGAATACACCAGCTATTTTGATATATATCTTAATTCCAATTCCAATTCTATCGGTCTTTTCTGGCGAAAAAACTGAAACCACACCAATATTATTGACAATGTTATTGTTGATAATTTCAAAGGATAGGATATAATCTTCGGTAAATTTGATGTTGGAGATGATTTCCTTTTAGGATATTACTGTCTCAGGCCAATCTATGTTGTAGTCATTACTTAGGGTGCGTTCCTTTGGGATGATCCGGATCAGCATCAGTGATCCGAGATCACTCGGATCATGGTAGATCAAATGAACAGCTGAATCCTGAGTTGATTCATCGTTTTAAAAATGTTGATCTAACAAAATCCGAGTGATCTCGAATCACTAATCCTGACCCGGATCATCTCAAAGGAACGCACCCTTAGTGTCCTTACCAATACAAAAAATGCTACCAAGTTATCAAGAAGATATCAAGCTAATTTTATCAGGGAGCACTAGCCATAATCCTGGCCTAATTTGGTAATTTTTGTAGGCATAGCAGTAACAACTTTAAAACGTCGGCCCAAAGGTTTCAACTTTTAATTCACGTCCATTCTTGCCGTCCCTTGCAATAACAGACGGGAAACGCTAAGTTTAAATGCAGTAAACATAGTCCAGAATACTAAAACAAACCATTTTTAATTGCTGCAAAATTCAATTCAATTCAATTGCTGCGAAAACAGTTTTAGGTTTTTTGTGAAAAAGATAGCAAATGACAGCCCCTTTAAGTAGCCTCTGCTTCATTTTTGTCTTCTACCCAGTTGCCATCATATTTGTTAGCTTTATTTTTTAAAAATTCGATTAGATCCTCAGAATGTTGTTGCGGTCATGACGTGAGCTTGGTTTTGTTTCAAACCAAAACGTACATTTAATGATATTTTCCACATATTTTACATCTTTGTGCATCCATATTTTACATCCATTATTGAAACTTCTTTCAATAACGTTGTTATTTATAATATGATCTTGAAAATGCATTATTTTAATGGGTCGACATTCATTTTTTTTTTGCATTTGCACGTACAAATATTATTTTATTTTGTAGAAACCATTGAGCACATCTGCACGGTCATAAACACTCACCGCTAACACGTTAAGACAACAATTTACAGGATTGCATGAGCATTATAATTTCAAGAGGGACAATGAAGTATATATCAATAACGTACCGAGTTTTTTTCACTCCATTCTCGGGTTATGATAAAACTTAAATTGTGAATCCGCCAAGACAGAAAGGAGCTGCGTTAGGCATGCGCAAGTACCGAAAACAGTCGTGGATAATAATTGTTTCAGTGGATCTTGCGACGATTAAAACGAATAAGCCTCAACCTATGCAAAGAAATCCAGAAAATCATACTTAACTGATTTTAAAACAAAAAGAGAAAATTATAATTCAAATTTGATCACGGTAACACCAAAGTTCTAGCGCGCCGTTTTCGATGCCGTCGCCGCTTAGCATTACACGATTTTATATTTTGTTTGAGTAAACTATAAATATTAACGAGAGCTTTGCTTTTAGCCCTGGCTAAATCTTTAAATTAGTCATTGTGACTCAGTCAAGATAAAAACAATGATAAACTCCATCTTGTTTTTCTTAAGACAATGCGAGTCTTTGGACTGGAGCGACTGTTTTGCTATGTTGTTATTGTCGGCTACTCATTTCCGACTAATTAGGGGGTGTTTGTCATTTTCACAGTGTTTTCGGGCAGGCGTTTCCTCTTCTCTCTCTCCGCCCCCTTCCCGCTCCCTTTGACTCGCCCCATTTTCTCCTCTCTTCGGGAAGTTTCAACATGGCGCTTTCGTGAGCAAAAACATTTGCGCGCCCGAAGAAAACGCCTGTATTGCAGGCTACATCGCGCACTGGAATTTTTTTAAATTTATTTTGAGCTTGAAACAACCCTGAATGAAAAAAGAAATAGCCAAAAAACATTCAAGTGATATGTGCACAGTAAGTAAGGAGATACGGATTCATGTTCAGCCCCATAATTTTTCATAGTTTGTTTATGCAGTCCGTAACTTTATCTTGTATCGCACGCACGCATTGTTTGTGTTGAATATGTAATTTTAGTTTGTCCTTTACAAAAATATTTTCGTTCATGACTTTGAGTTGACGAAACCAAACGAACGAAAATCTGAAACGGACGTGACACAGACCCTTTAAATCGCTTTGTAAGGCAATTACAGGCAATATCAACAACTTGTCAGATTTCAATTATAGAATCACGAAAACCATTAGACGCGCCTTTCTTAATATAAATTACTAGATACTAGATATATATGTTACACTATATGATGGACTAGGCTTAATTCTTAGGCCGGTTCTGCTTGAGGCCCTGCTTCACCGTTTACAGTGTTTACTTATGTTATTTAAAGGTAGCCGGGATGTTTGCGCACGCTCCAAAAATGCAGGTGTGATTTTGTAGGGCTACACCTTCTGAATCTTCAGCTCTGATATCGGTTTCTAGAATCAAAGCACAGAAACGAGGAAACTCACAACTAGAGCAAACCAAAGCTAGGGTTTTTTAATAAAACAACTAAAACATTTTTAGCAAACAGAATCAAAAGCAAACCCTGATCCTTGAATACCTTTTTACCATTTACTTATTATAGGCTCTCTTACCCCCTGACGCCTGCAGTTAATTCCTTCAGAATTTCTATTTTTCCCAGTCACTGTCGAACATGATTAGTTAGTCTACTTAGAGTATGTTACTCCCTGGTTTCCCTTTCATTGATAATCTAATTATCACTTTTGCACTATGCACTTTTTCTTTTTGTGTTTGATGTAATAACAATTGCAATAAAGACGAAAGGAGACACGGTGTTTTTCGTTTTTATTTTCATTTTTTTTTTTTTTCATTTTCAAAAATATTCTCGCTTACGATCAGGTTCATAACAAGTAATTGACGAAACTAAACAAATCAAAATCTGAAACGGACGTGACACAGTCCCTTCAAATCGCTTCGTAAGTCAATACAATATCAACAAGAACCAGTCAGTTTACACGAGAATCACGAAAATCATTAGACGTGTCTTTCTTCTTGAATTCTTAGATCTCTTATGCTATATGACAGACCAGGCTTTATTTTCTCCTTCTGTAAACTTCTCCTTTCACTTCTGGTTGTTCTTTAAGCCTATTCTGCTTCAAGTCCTGCTTCACAGGTTACTTCATTTGACGTTATTTATAGGTAGCGAGGATGTTTGCGCACGTCCCATAACCGCAGATGGGATTCTGTAAGGCAACACCTTCTGAATCGTTAGCTCTGATATCCGTTTCTAGAATCAAAGCATAGTAACGGGAAAACCCACAAAAAGAAAACAGGCGTAAATATGGCCTAAAATTTAAAAAAAAAAAAAATGGCTCAATCATGGCTTGCCGGGACGCCCTCTTAATAGTGCGACCATAATTGTGCACAATTGGCTATGTAAAACCCATTTACTTATACCAAACTTATAAACCCAAACCATTTTCGATCATTCAATTAAATGATATTAATCAGCTCCATACCAAATATAGAGAACGTTAAATGAGTTTTGACCGCAACTGATAATATGTTCTCTCATCCAATTTATACTGAAGTGCTTAAAATATATGACGGAATACAAATTTAAAAAGCCTTAATTTGAATATTAGCCCTATTCACCTGCCTGTGATATTTAAAGTTTTTAATGTACCTCGTAAAACTATATCGTTTTAAGACAAGGAAACTGATTTTTATTGAGGATGTCGATCACGAACGCTAATTTTACATCTTGAGTTCACGGACAGAATTCGGTCAGATACGAGGAAGGACTTCGTGAAAAAAGTTTTCAAAAAACTTTTGTTCTATTTTTTGGCGACTCATTTGATCAGGTATGTTTGTGCGATATTTAGAGTCTAATTAAAGGTATGCTTTGCAAAATTTTCTTTCATACCTTTCGCCCCTTTAGAATGGCCACCGCTCAATAAATAACTAAGGGCTAATAACAAAAATAACACACTGAACAAGTAATTCAGTCATTTGCTGTTTACAGGAATCAAAACAAAACATTTGAAAGCGAGTAAAAATAAACACTATACTATGTACACCGAGACGCAAAAAAAGAACACAAGAAACATATCATGGATTGATGCAAATAGTAGAATTGAATAATCAATTTAATATGTATATACCTGGATCTTTGAAAACAAAATTGGCAGGCATTCTGCAATCTTTCTCAACGCCCTCTGTCTAGGCCTGTCCGCTTTGTTCAACATTCTCGTAAAAGTCTCAGGGGACTGAAAATCATGTACAAATTATAAGTCAATTTATCAATTACAACAGATTGACAAATGCATCATCAGTCTCAAACATTATCGATTGAGTGGAAAATACGTTTTACAACTCGTACGAGTGGACAACTTAAGCATATCGAATCGACAGGCAGAGTTTTCGAGTGGAAAATGCATCTCAGTTAAGACACTCAAGGGTCCCTTCCAGTCGTGTCAGACGTGCGGGTTGGAGAAAATTATTGTAGACTCTTCAAAATATTAAAAACGTCTTTCAAGAATGCATGGCGGAAAAACAGAAACATGGGCGAACGCGCAACACGCAACTTACGTGTATGTATATCTACCCAGTCTTCTTCCATCTTTTTTCAAACCGTCAACCGATCAATTTCAGTTTCTGAGAAACTGCCCACCTACCCCTCCCCTAAGCTAACATGAACACTTACTTCTTCACTTAGGGCAAAATGATGGCTTAGGGGAGAGGTAGGTGGGCAGTTTCCCAGAAACCTATATTGATCCAAAAATTAACCGCTAACCACGACCTCTTGAGACCCTACTATTATTACGACTTTTCCGAATTTCGAAAAGAGGCTTTTGTCTTTGCTTTTTTATATTTTTATAAATCGTTTGTACGGCAGGGTTTGGATGTCGTCATGGCGAGTTGCCCCAAGCCATTAGTTTTAAAACTAAGACAAATGATTTATAACAATATAAAAAGCAAAGACAAAAGCGGCTTGAGTTTTCTTGATATTTTGGACGGACAATTAAAAGCTGTCCTTCTTCGATGAAAACGATACAACTGGAAATTTAAAACCAGTAAAATAAGGGGCTACGTCGCGATATTTGATATACTGTATTTTGAAGAAACTTAACTGAATTCCAAAATTAATGGTCCAGTTTTGTTTTTATTCAAGACTATATTTATGCCTTGAAACTATTTCCTGTCGTCTGTTGTAACCAGGGGCACCCAATGAGAATATAGTTCAAAACCTGACTTAAACATAGCATTGTTAAACGTATTTTAGTATTTAAACGGCAGATGTAGGCATATTTTTATCCCCTAAAAATTTTTCATCTGTTCGAATTTCCTAGCTGAAAGTCTAGTGATCCGAAAATTATAGGGATCAAAACTTACCTGTTCGAAATATTTCAGCCAAAAAGGCTCTCGAAAATTTCAGGGTAAAAATCCGTTAAAAATGGGCAATTATAGCATTCTTTAAATGTTCGAAAATCCTAGGAGAGGCAGGCAAACAAGAAATTTCACAACAAATGTTCCGAAAATTCTAGATCTCAAATCGTCTTCCGAACAGATATTTGGCGAAAATTGACGTTGAGTGCCCCTGTTGTAACGGATGGCAAGAATGGACATAAATTGAAACTTGAAAAATTCGGCCAACCATTTAAAGATTTAATGCTATGCCCACAAAAAAAATCACCAAAAAAGTTATTTTGGTTAGTGCTCCATCTGATAAAATTTGTAACATTTGGTATCTTCTTCATAACTCTACTGGAGTATTTTGGGTATGAGTTAAGGCACTAAGGCCTGTTTCAAACGTCGTGCTATTAGAGACCTGTAGATTGTAAGACGAGTACGACAACGAGTTCGAGATTTTCTCAGTACTAAGTAGTGCTCGCGCGTGAACCAGCATCATTATGGCGGGAAAACGTGGTAGCCGTTGTCATCCTACTACGAGTTTTAGCGAGAATGTCAAAGTAGCGGCAACAAGTTATCAAATCTGTGAAAGGTTTGAACCCAGGAGTCATTTCAAAAGTAGGTTGAGTTTGATCGTCCGGGTGAACGTAGTCCTGAATAGGGCTGTTGTTGTTGACAGTGACTGACGTTTCCACAACCTGTGCGGTAGTCATCTTCAGAGTCAAAGTGAGTTGTATCACGTCAGTTGATGGTATTATACTCTGGTTATTGATTATTATATTATTGTATTATATTATTGTATTATACTCTGGTTATTGATTTGATTGACGAGACGAGCGCAACTAGTTTGTGACTCACCTGACAGCCTACAAGACGAGACTGATTATCTTTACAACGTTTTTAGTAAGAACAATTACAACACGGGCTTTGTTAGACGCAACACTCACAGTAACACTGATTCCAACACTCAGACGAACTCTGGCCCTGTTACGACAACGACTATACCGTACATCAAAGGCACCTCTGAAACTATTGCACGTATATTACAACCTTACAATATACGTGTTGCACACAAACCGATAACCACTTTACGGCGACTGTTTACTAATGTCAAGGACAAAGACAAACCGGAGTACAGAAAGGGAGCAGTATACAAGATCAAATGCTGCGACTGCCAGGCTTCTTACATTGGTGAAACCGGCAGAAACCCCCAGCAGAAACCTAAGCAGGCGACTGACCGAACACAAACGAGCTACGAAGAATGGTGACGTCAACAATCACATTGGTGAGCACCATTTGAAGACGAAACATCAAATTGACTGGGACTCTGCGACATGTATAACGTATTCTACAGACTACTATCAACGTCTTACTTTAGAAAGCTGGTTTACTAACTTAGAACAAACGCCACTAAATCGTAGCCAACAGTTACCAGCGCCGTATAAACAACTTATTGACGAGATCAAGCAAAACTAACCACGAGAGAATGACAATTTGACTAACAAGAGACGACTGTTTAACTGTAACAATAGACGGATCGAAACGCACCAATTTCTGATTACGAGCCTTCATAGCCAATAACATCACGGCATAACTGACAGACGACCAATAACATCACGACGTAATTGACCAATCAAATCAATAACCAGAGTATAATACCATCAACTGACGTGATACAACTCACTTTGACTCTGAAGATGACTACCTCACAGGTTGTCGAAACGTCAGTCACTGTCAACAACAACAGTGCTATTCAGGACTACGTTCACCCGGACGATCAAACATTTTGCGATCTGTAGAGGGTGTAAGCTCATTCATTAAAGGTAACAGTGCTAACTTTTCTGGTGAAAAATGGTAAAATGAAGCTTTCCGGGGAGTCTGTATTTTGAGAAGACGAGAAAAAACGTTAGTCAAATCTCGTACTCGTAGTCGTTCTCGTCCTTGAGTCTAAAGGTCTCTACTGTCGTGCTAAGCTGGCTCGACTTTAGCCCGACTGCAGCACGACACTAGCACGACTTGGTTTCAGACGTCGAGTTTAATTCAGTCGAATAGAACGGCTGTTGCCGAAAGCAAAACACAAAAATAAAGGAACGATTTAGCAAACTCTTAAATGTATTCTAATGTATTCATAATTTATGAATTGAGTTCAACACGGCAGTAACGCGACGTTTGAAACCAAGTCGAGCTACTGTTGTGTAGCGCGGCAAAATTTAATTCGATCAATTAAGTTCGGCACGACAGTAGCGCGACGTTTGAAACGGGCCTAAGGGACGGACCATTATTTTTTTGGACGGGGAGGTGGAGATTGCCAACAAGTTTTTGTGTGTCTCCGTCTTCCTGCAAACACCTTTTTTTACTTGCATACAATTTATTTCCATGTTTACAGCCTCTGCAAACAATTTATTCAAAATTTTTCCAAGTTGCTGTACATTTAAACGTCACCCTCCTTAGATGTCTCTTAAATAAAATCATTAATATAATTTTAAGTATTGATTATTAGTGCATAAGCAAGCGAATATTAACGTTAAAAGCCGACGTTTCGGTATCATCATGACACCATTCTCAATTCTCGAGGCAAAATGAATAAATAATGCGAAGATTTGATTTCTATAGTCTTTACAAGTCAGAACAATTTCATGTGCTCACTAAAGGTTCTAACAAATTTGATTGCCTAATTAAGGAGATGCTCTTTATAAGAAAACTCAAACCATCCCTAAACGTGCAGGCGGACTCGATTCGCGCAAAGGTATTCACTTGAAGAACTTGTGATCCTTTGTTATTATGCTAATTTGTAGAGACTATGGAAATCAAATCTTCGCATTATTTATTCATTTTGCCTTGAGAATGGTGTCATGATGATACCGAAACGTCGGCTTTTAACGTTAATATTCGCTTGCTTATGTTTTGAGAAATCGTTATTGATCATGATTATTATTGATTTTACTTAAGGAGCAACTTTTTATCAACGTTTTGGAAAAGTCTAGCAACTTTGGGCAAATTTTAAGAAAATTTGGAGCAACGTATGACTATGGCTACCGTTTATAACCGCCGACAAAAATGCTATCAAATGTTATCGTCGAAAAGTTTCAAGTTTAACTTATTTCAAATCTAACTACAGGGGGAGAAGCTACTTCCCATACATTCTCTTAAATGAAATCCAAACGACTGTTCTCACAACTTGCAAAGCGATCAGCAAAGGTCTTGCCAGCGGATTTGTGTACTGATCATGCGCATTACGTCAAAAACCATAGATCAACGGCCTTGAGAAAAAACAAAAACATGGCGGTCGAAGGCGGGACTGTTTCTCTGTATTATATTTTGGTAATTCGCAAATTTATTGATTTTATGTCGCTTTTTAGACATAGTGTGTGGTTTTCTTTTTCTGTTAAACAATTTCCCTTTGCAGAGTTTGGAATATTCAACACATAGCTCCGTACAGCTGCTAAGAACCGCCGAAGAGTTGAGCCATCGAGCAGTGTTTTGCTGCAAACCTTAGGAAAGTTAAAGTCGCTTCAAGGTACAGAGCTTTCAGTAGTAGTTGTGATTTGTTTAAGGATCGTTTTGAATTTTAACTTTGGATTCAAGGTGTTGACTGATCGAAATAAACGAAGTGAAATGTTATGAAGTGTTAATTTTTATTCAGTTATGATATGTAGAGCAGTAAGCTAATATTTATAAAGCTCTCTTGAATATACTTGCTTCCGATAAATTTGACACTTGCTCCAGTAATTTTTATCAGCATCAAGTTATCCTTGCCTGGCAAAAACGATGTAACCTATAAATAAATCCATCGAGCGCGTTGTGGTTGGTTAAGATCTAGCACGGTTGCGTTTTAGTTTCCCCCGCATTTCAGTACCGAAAGACAAATACGATATACAAGAAAAACAAAGATGAATGATATGTTTTTTTTCAATTTTTTAAGCATTTCTGATTTCCTCTGCCGGTTCGCTTATATTCTTGCTTCTAAAAAGTCAAAAAATATTTACTGTGGGAAAAATACTGTACTTATCCGCTGACCACCACGCTGGGTTACCGCTTTGCAAGTTGTGAGAACATCGTTTCTCGATCCCAGACCTCGTCTCTTCCACCCCTCCCCCCTGTCTAACTATTTCACCTGATTTTCACGGACTTCTGAAGAATCGCTAAACTGGAAAAACCAGTTCCCATGTTCTTAAAACACTCTCTACAGGCATAATTAGAGACAACTTGCTTTATATATCTAAAAATATTTCGAAATTTCATTCGTGTACGGCCAAGATAACCTCACTATATATAAACTGTAATAACAAAACAGCAAAGAACAAAGCCACTTGAGTATTCCCGATATTTCGAACGGTCAGGCCGTTCTTCCTGTAGGGATTTATTGGAGAAACGGAAAGTCGTTACAAATATATAAATATAGTTAAAAAGGAGTACAGTTGGAAATTTGATACAAGTTAAAATTTAAAATGAATAGACCAATAGGAATAAACTAACCCCCAATACAGTAACTGATAAACGCCCAAGCTAGTTTACAATGACAGACCTTTCGAAATATCTGTAATACTCAAGTCGCTTTGTTCTAATGTATAATTATATAGTTATTGCATTGTTATGATTCTCACCCTCTCTACCCCGCTGATAAAGAAAATTGGTCACCTGCCCCTCCCTTAAAATGGTCCAAAAAACTGTCCAAAAATTGTCCAACAGTCCAAGGGTCCATTGGTCCAGTCCATATTTTACCCCATTCCCAGTTACAGCGTTCTGCGATAATGGAATAGTTCCCATCAAGTTTATTTTTGCAAAAGTAATGGCAATACTTCCTAACCCTTTCTATAGCTTTTAACTCTCTGTTTTCCTTTAAATACATGATTGAGTGACAATCGTTTCATTTAGACGTCATAAGCGTTTATTTGTCTGATTATGAGCGGGGTGCTCCGTCCAATTGCTTTGGTTAGTGTGATGAAACCCGCCACAAAAGTGAGTGCTCTCCAAGGATAACACCGAGCATAGACAAACTCAAGAAAACACGTATGTAAAAAAAAAATGCTCTAAACGTTTATTAAAACAATACTTCAAAACTCCACGATTTTAAGATTAACTTAATTCTATAACGTTTCTATAATTATACTCGTTTTACTAAACAATTCAAACGGGATACTTATTCTAATTTCTAAAGACTAATGCGATATTACTTTTAATAATTATTCTAAATTCTAAAGACTAATGCGATATTAATTTTTTTTACACAAAATACACAGCGATTTTTGAACTACTTAGTCTACAACATATTTACAAATTATCTTCTTCGAACACGCAGTATTAGTTCCCTTTTAGTTCACCTTACGTATAAAACAGAGTTCCTCGTCTTTCCTTTAGTCCAGCCCGCCGCGAACCCTATCGAACACAACACCAGTTTTACTCGATCCCAAAACCTCCAAACTCCAGTAACCGCCTTTCTCTTATATCTTTCACACACTTGCTCCGGGTTCGGTCTCCCGGTCTACCGCTGCTCTCTAGTTCAGTTTGGTTTTGCGCAACCGTTCTTGGAGAGATGTTAGGTAACGCACTGACTTCTTGGAGAGATGTTACGGTCTCCACAATACTTCTCCTGCTCTCTCAACTTTTACAGCACATCATACTTCTTTCCCCTGACAAAATGACTTCTTTGCCGTGAAGCTAAAAGGGACGCCTCTGCTGAGGGGATTTCGGTAGAACGGCTTGTGCTTCAAGGTCTCTCTCTTACAGTCTCTCTGAACGCGCCCTCCGCACTGACTTTTTAGCGACGCGGCTCCTTCTTAGGGCCTATTTACATGAAGGTGGAGGACCCCAGGTAGGTGAGGTAACATGTGTCAAGTTACCCCAACTAACATGTAAACGTGATCACATTAAAATGAGAGATTATTTGGACAGGCGGGTTACCCCACCTAAGCGGGTTACCTCACCTACCTGGGGTCCCCCACCTCCATGTAAACAGGCCCTTAATATATAAAACTTCCAAATCCCATGCAAAATGCAAGGTGTGTCAAAAAGGGACTATTGTAAAAGGCCCGATGTTGAGGCCTCAAATGTAATAAATGACCCTAAATGTAATAAAGGTCCTAAGTGTAATAACTTTTGGCCCTAAATGTAATAAAGGTCCTAAATGTAATAACTTTTGGCCCTAAATGTAATAAAGGGTCTAATTATATGTGTAATAGGTTTTAGCCCTAAATATAATGGAATTCTTAGCAGTATACATGTATGTAGTATAACAGCCCCAAACGTGATAAAGTCCCTGACTGAAATATGCGACGGTCTGATTCGATATAGCCAGCTGGCGATTCACTATCTTCGCCCTATTGTAGTCTTCATGGATATTCATTAACTTAGAAAGCGGCTAGAGCGCTCAACAAGTAAGAGAAACACTAATAAATTAACTACGTCTCGATCATGTTTCCTACTACCCATCCCTACATCGTGAAACGCGAGTTATAAACAAATGGAATCTAGACAAAAGTTTTAAAAATACAGCAGTAATTTAGCAATTGAAGGAAGTATGAATGTTCATTAGAAACATTCGTAGTAAATTAACCACTTTTGCCTATAGGGTTTTTTAATGTTGCGCCAAAACAATAATGTTTTTTTTTTTTTATCATATTCCAAAAGAGTATGTCGGTCGGTCCATACAGAATGCTGTGAACACCGTAAGTTATATAAAGGTGGTTGAGATGATAATGGTGGTCCAACCAGTTAACTTCCAAATGAAGTTCTCGACAAAATAATAGACTTCGCGTTAACTGGAACGGACATAAGTATTGTCGCCTATAATTCCCTTTGCCAGCTTGGTGAACCCTTTAAAGAACTCACAATCCGTTATATTTGTCGGCTACCACGAATAAGCTACAACCATCGCGACACTGCGCGAAATGGCTGTTTCAGCTTGCGCAAGTTAAGCAAAGAATTTGTTCCATACAGTGGATTTGTGCTGGCTCTTAGAGAGATAATAGCCAGCCCCAAATGGATAAATGCGTGGGTTGAGCTGTTGTTTGCTGAGGTTGGATCTTGGTTTTATGTTACCAATGTATGGTGGAAAGAAGGAGGGAGCAATTAAAGTACACTTACTTGCACCTATTTGTTAACAGACAAAGTAAAAACAGTTTAGCTGATGTTGTGTTATTGACCCAGATTAGAAATCATGGTGGCACTACAGGCTGCAATTTTGACATTTTTGGCCTTTGCCTATGAAACAGATTTTTTAGTTCAATCCAGTGGATGAAGTTACAGTTTCTGGAGAAAATTTGCTATAATAAACGAGGCTCTTTTGTTTTGTTACATAAGTTTTAAGATACGTCAGTCCTTTTTGACATTAAAGAGTTCTTAAGTGTCATTGTCTGAGAAAGTGTTCCAGGGGCCAAAAGTTGTGGTCAACCGATTTGGCTGAAACTTGGCACAGAAGTTGGGTATAATGAGATATTTCAAAAGCCTCTTTGGCTCACTTCTCTGAGTTTTAGTTTTGGAGTTACAGGGGGGGTCTCATTTTTAACCCTTTGAGCACCAAAAATCCAGTCTTCCAGGGGGCATTTTGAAAGTGTGATAAGACGCCACTGGTAAATTGTGCTGCCAAATGAATTTGACCATGAACTCTACTATAATAGAGCTTTCAGTTCATGCATGTAACTTTGTCCTCAACGTATTGCACAGAGAGGAGCCTGGGGCTAGAGTTTGGCCAAAATTGATGTTAAAATTACAACCCAAAATAGCCATTTTTCAAAATTTCACTATATTCACCTGCCTTCTTGCATAACTTCCAAACCTATACCACTGTTTACTTTAGTCACCCAGTTATCAAAATCAGTTGAGAAAAATTTGGCTTATTATGGTTTATTGAATTTTTGGAACAAACACTTCATGCCCCTCTAAGGCGATGCAAAATAGAATTTTGAGCCTAATTCAGGCCATAAACAAACCAAATTGTTGATAAGAAGCCCTTATTCTGTATTTGGTAAGTGAAAATGAATTGTCAAAGCCAAATCAGTTTCGCTGTTTAGAAATACACCAATTCTTACCTTAAAATTGATCTAAAAGGGGCCTCTGATTAGCGCAACAAACACATAATTTAGCAAAACAAAGGTGATTTTATTCTTTGAAAACCTAGTAACCACCATAGAACACAAATGATGATGTTCTGATGTACATATAACAATCTTTTTACAAGATGCTTAAATTTTTCTTTGATTTATAGTCAGTTTCACGTCATATTTCCAAGCATTACTCCAAGCATGGAAAGTCTCCATATTTTGTCAGGCCCATTTTTTTTATATTTTTACCAGATAAATTTAGCTTATCAAAAGGTTCGTTAACATATAATCTTCGTCTGACCTTGTAATAGCCTGAATAGTTGTTTTAAATACCTATCAGCAAAGGAGCATGACCATACATACGTAGATTACACAGACATACCCGAGCTTCAGTGAGCAGTATCGAGGTGAACTGTGATTTTCCGAGTCCTTTAGAGCTGAAAAAATGAAACCATCCATCCACGGTTAGGAGAGCTGGATAACAAAAAGCTTGTTTTACTTTTATAAAGAAAATAACCCAAACAAAGCCTTGCATTGAGATGATGCACTTGTCATTACATCAAGCTAGCTGGCCCGCCATTTTGGACTTGAAGAGTGTGGGGACTGGACCGAGTTCCCGTCCAATCCTACTCCCGTTTCGCGGGGATTTTTTCTGTTTTTCGTCAGGTTTGTTCGAAATTCTAGAAAGCGATCTGTTTCAGGATAATTTTTTGATGGCACTTTATTCCTTTGGAGGGGTAAATGACCAGTGCAGTGTCACGTCATGGGCTGTGCAAGAAACAGGAATGCTTCCTTTGTTGTCTTGCGGTAGTGACATGACTACATGGTTTAAGCACAAGTAGAAGGGTTCAGGTGTGTCCGGGGAAGAAGCGGAAGAACTGGTGATGCCAAAGCTACAGGTGATTCAAAATATCAGTTAGGGATCATACACGCGCACAAATGATTTTTATTGCAGTTTACGGGACTCTTTTGCTTGAAGAAAGACAATGATATATAATTTACGATGTTGTCGTCTCAAATTGTTGTTCACAAGGTTGATTGATTCCCATGTTAATTTCCTGGGTCCTTACGAAGAGCACTAAACATTCAACAAACTCATTGCAGCAATATCTTTATAAAAAAAAATAACAATAACAATAATAGAAATAACTTGAAGGCTGTTTTTGTCACGTGGGCACGCTTATCAAGCAAGGCTAAGTTTGGCAAAGCACAATTCGAGCCAGCTTGCGTTGAAACTCCACCGGTCTCCTTTATTTGCCTGTTTCGTCGAAGAGAAGTCAATTTAAAATAGGCTTAGCTACATAATTCCGCAGGAATTGTTTTGGGAATTTTGGACATGAAAAAGAATTTTAGAAAATCTCAAGAATATTGAATAGCACCATTTCACAGGCAGAAACGTTAAAAAAATATATATTTTTCTGTATTCCTACCAACCAAGAGAGGGCTCAGTCCACCTACATGCTACAACAGTGTCTAGAGTACTGTTCACTGAGCACAACAAATCAGCAGTTTTTCATCAGAGTCATCTAAACTACAACTAATCAGCGGTTATTCCCCAAAAGAGGCCCTCGCTATCAAAAAAGAATACAAATTTTATGAGTTTTTTTTAGGGAATTTTAGAGAGTTTTAGCAGATAACACTCTTATTTAGGTAAATTTTTTCATTATTCTTTTAATTGTATAGTTAACATTATTTTAAATAATTTTTTAATTAAATAATGAAACAATTTTTTCTACAAATATACACAAATCTTCTGTGCTCTTCCAGAACGATTCAGAGTCAGTTCCCATTCAAGTACGACATATGTGTGTTCATTGCCTATGCATTATTCCAAGCATATCCAATAATATCAACTAATTCGGTCGATTTTGCGACGACGTTTTAGTGACATTTTCTCCCTGAAAATGTCAATTTCGTCGAAAAACTTAGATGCCGCATGCATATATGTTTGCAAAGATCTTTGACGAAAAGGGTAAATAATGGTATGATAAGCGTGTGCACGTGACAAGCTTAATGTAAACAAGCAGCTCGAGCAGACAAAAAAACAGCCTTCAAGTTATTCTTATCGTACTTGTTTTTTTTTTTTGGACAAATTTAATGAATGTTTAGTACTCTTCCTAAGGACTCAGGATATTAACATGGGAATCAATCAACCATAAACAAACAATTTGGGACGAGAATATCGTAATTTACATATCGTCGTCTCTAAATCTCTTTTCAGTCAGAAGAGTGCCCTAGATCACGATAAATGCCATTTGTGCGCATATATGATCCCTAACTGATATTTTGAATCACCTGTAGCTTTGGCATCACCAGTTCTTCCGCTTCTTCCCCGGACACACCTGAACCCTTCTACTTTGCTTGGAGTAATGCTTGGAAATATGACGTGAAACTGACTATAAATCAAAGAAAAATTTAAGCATCTTGTAAAAAGATTGTTATATGTACATCAGAACATCATCATTTGTGTTCTATGGTGGTTACTAGGTTTTCAAAGAATAAAATCACCTTTGTTTTGCTAAATTATGTGTTTGTTGCGCTAATCAGAGGCCCCTTTTAGATCAATTTTAAGGTAAGAATTGGTGTATTTCTAAACAGCGAAACTGATTTGGCTTTGACAATTCATTTTCACTTACCAAATACAGAATAAGGGCTTCTTGTCAACAATTTGGTTTGTTTATGGCCTGAATTAGGCTCAAAATTCCATTTTGCATCGCCTTAGAGGGGCATGAAGTGTTTGTTCCAAAAATTCAATAAACCATAATAAGCCAAATTTTTCTCAACTGACTTTGATAACTGGGTGACTAAAGTAAACAGTGGTATAGGTTGAAAGTTATGCAAGAAGGCAGGTGAATATAGTGAAATTTTGAAAAATGG
The DNA here is from genome assembly GCF_958299795.1 of Porites lutea. Lineage (NCBI taxonomy): Eukaryota > Metazoa > Cnidaria > Anthozoa > Scleractinia > Poritidae > Porites > Porites lutea. The sequence continues at coordinate 34,521,812 of NC_133203.1, read as the reverse complement.
CTATTTTGGGTTGTAATTTTAACATCAATTTTGGCCAAACTCTAGCCCCAGGCTCCTCTCTGTGCAATACGTTGAGGACAAAGTTACATGCATGAACTGAAAGCTCTATTATAGTAGAGTTCATGGTCAAATTCATTTGGCAGCACAATTTACTAGTGGGGTCTTATCACACTTTCAAAATGCCCCCTGGAAGGCTGGATTTTTGGTGCTCAAAGGGCCAAAAATGAGACCCCCCCTGTAACTCCAAAACTAAAACTCAGAGAAGTGAGCCAAAGAGGCTTTTGAAATATCTCATTATACCCAACTTCTGTGCCAAGTTTCAGCCAAATCGGTTGACCACAACTTTTGGCCCCTGGAACACTTTCTCAGACAATGACACTTAAAAAATTTGCTTCATATCATGGACCTCTGTTTTCAAGTTGTCGTTAAAGAGGTATTATTGATAACAATGCTAACTGTTAAAACCTATTTACAATTAATCAGTATTCGGTCAAAGGACTATTTACAATTCACTTCGATTAAACATTCTTTTCACTTAAAAATGACAATAAAAATAACAGTGATAATGATAGCAATAATAATAATAAGTTGTTAGTCAAATGGCTATATAGGGGTTCTGCCTGGGGTATTTAATGTTCGATATTCCCTAGACACATTCTGGTACTCAGTTAACCTGTAATAAGGCTAAAAGCAAACGCTGTGAAATCTTCTTATGACCCTAAGCATATAAAGAGCTGAAAAAATTACACTTAGGACCTTTATTACATTTAGGGTCAAACGTTATTACATTTAGGACCTTTGTTACATTTAGGACCAAAAGGTATTACACTTAGGACCTTTATTACATTTAGGGCCAAAAGTTATTACACTTAGGACCTTTATTACATTTAGGGTCATTTATTACATTTGAGGCCTCAACACCGATCTAGTAATTAACGGCTTACAACCAATAGAACGGCTGACGATGAATATTTTACCTAGTTTTGCAACGAACAACAAAGTGCCAACTGCAACAATAAAAGTTACGCAATAGCGTACACGGCAAAAAAAAATACTTAAACAAAAAAAATTAGCATAAAAGAAGTAACTATTATTAATTAGGCATTCTATGACATTTAGTAAACCATATTTTTAACATAATTTCTTTTCCTGATCAGCACAAGCCTCCTTTGTAAAAAAAACTGTTGTCAAACGGCGCCAAATTGAAATCTATTCAGTTATTATCCATCTAGAAAATTAACCAGTATTTGAGAGATGTAGATGAAGGATATTGCGTTTGAGAGAGGCAAGAAAATTCTGGCGGAAGAGGGGGGGGCGGCGGAGGGAGAGGAAAGGAACTGTTAACTTAGCCAGAGCAAGTGAACAACTTTTCAGTACTCTGCCTAGGGCAACACATGGCGTGCACTGCGAGACACAGTTCGAGGTAAAAGGAAATTTTTAAGACAGAAGAAATAAATTTGTAGTATTTATATTTGAAGTTCTCACTGGTCATTCTAAAATTACGGATAACTTTGTGTTACCGCCAGTTTAGTCAGTTAAAACGAGCATTGAAGAATTCCGCCCAAACGCCTCTCAAAGGAGAGCTTTAATAAAGAAATAGCTAAATCAGTCGAACTAAAGACGAGAACAGTGAGAAAGAAGGAGAAATACTAAGATTCAAACACTTGAGAAGCGTTTTGAATCGTTAATTTGGTGTAGGAAATTTATTTTTTACTTGGTCACTGAAGAAATTTCTCGGTTCTCTTTCCGTGGGAACCAAACAGCATTGAAACAGCTGTTAAGGTACCAATAACGTTCCCTTTCTCTCCAACCTCATTGTAAAACGGTTCCTCAAGATCTGTTTTCGCTATATGCTTTAAGTCGGAAGCTGAAACCATAAGGCTACCTGTTAAGCAGCTGTCTTTTTCAGCGTGGGTAACTGAAGAGCCAATTTTGCAAACTGCCAAATTAGTGTAGGAAGTTGTTAAACAAACGTCATAGAGCCAGCATAATACATAAGATATTGACATGCAAGCCCACATTTATTGTTATTTGAATATTGCGATAGGTGCAAATTCTGAATGAGTTTAATTTTTTTCCTTGCGTATAAATTTCGGTGAAAAATACAGCTTCAGCTACTAATAGAAGTAGAAGGCAAATAGTGCTTGTCATTTAGTATTATATCTAGTATTTTATTTGTTATTCATGTCACTTACTGCTTTACTTGCACGTATTAGATACTACTCTCCTCTCCTCCTTACCCCCACCCCCACCCCCCAAAGTTGACAGATTGTAATTCGCAGTACAACCTCAAACAAAACTGTTGAGAGAGTTCCTTCTATTTTCTAAATTTCGCGCCATACAAACATCTCCTCTAAACAGAAAAAGAAAGCCCCCTCCACATCCCCTATTCAACGTTGTTTTGGTCTAAAACCCAACGTGTATAATTCTCGTGTTATCTTAAGCAATACTGGATAAGAGGAACGGGGTTGTTTCTCAACAGGTTTTGTCCGAGGTTGTAGCATTGGTTGGACTATAATTCCAATGTCTGTTGTATTTTGAAAGGCATTCAAGGCAACACGTTTCAACCTGAATATATTTCCACAAACACCCTGTTTAATTTACACCTGAATTGAAAATAATAACTTGGAAGAAGACCCCCTCCAGACAAAGACTGACAGTCAAGACATTAATATGAGCTTTTCCAAATAATTTCTAAAAATATGTGGCATTAATCATTAATCTGATGATAACCTTTATCGAAGGTTTACTCAGCGGTTCTATTATGAAGAAAGGAAGTCAGTTAAAGTATTGAGGAAGTTCTACTGGCACCAAAGCACGTCGCAGGCAAATAGAAAAACCGGCTAAAGACATGGAGAAAGACTACGTACGAAAAGATCCCAGACTTCGTTTCCTTAAATTTCTTTTACTTTGTTCTTTGATGAGTCTTTGGATCCAAGGTAGGTTATCTTTGTAAGTAATTCAGTAAAAATTATATGTTCTGTACGCTTTGTGTATAAGTAAACCCAACAAATTATTTTCACTCTTGAAAAAAAAGAAATTAAAAGAAACAGGGCTCCCAAACTCCCCCAAGAATCAAGAGAACAAAGCTAGTCATTCATCGAATGATCTGGAAGGAAAATGTTTTTGAAAGAAAAAGAACTCCAAGTTCTCCGTATGCAATGTTACCACTTTGAGGTCATAAGAAAGGAAAAGAAGTTATTTTCTTTCAGCTCTACAGTCAACTCCTTTTATAGCAGACACTGTTGGGACCTTGAGTTACTGTCCTCATTAGCAAGGGTCCGTTATAGCGGGAATTTGTTTCAGTCAAACATCTGTAAAATTATGAGAAGAGCGCGAAAGCGGAGGCCCCAATCCCCCTCCCTTTTTCCCTTTCCTACCTACCTTCATCCCCCCATCCCCTACCCCTATCTCCTACATTTTATGGTTCCGAAAAAGTCAAAAAACCTTTTGTGATTTATTCACATTTTTAAGACAGCGCATTTATAGCAGTTTAAAGGGAAGCAGCGTTCTAAGGTAGATAAGTTAAGGGGGGTAGCATTTGTTATGCAATAGAGGGCATATAACAGAGGCACCTTTTGTTTCAAAAGCCGAGTCTTGTTTTCGATCGACTAAATTTTAATTATGTCTTCACTGACGTGGATAACAGGGAAATAAAAGGTTAAGGGGTTCGACCTCAAAGCGGAGCGTCCCAGTATAAAACTTTGTTGAGACCCCCTCCCCCCCCCCCCCCCCGGGACTTGTTACAACTAACTCTTTTAAAGAATAGACAGTTCCAGACGCCTTTGAACTGGAAAATCAGCACTGAGAAAATAAATCATATGTTTGTGGAAACGATGTAAGAAAAGTGTCCAAAGAGCCCTTCTGTTCAGTTGTAAACTTAGTAATAATTCACCCGTTAATTTCCTGCTTCATTTGAAATAACCCTGACCGGGTCGCCGAGGATTGGCTAAAACAGTAGATAGAGTTTTCATCACAGGCAACAGAAGTTGATTTTGTTTCTCGGCACGCTAAAACTAGCTGACGAGAATGGAGTATGGAAACTAATAACTCACTAACGACCTCAATGTGGATTTGCCCTTAGGCCGTTAGCGTCAGTTTAATTGCTTCAGAACCGTTAAAGCTGGTAACCAAAACAACAGAAATTGCACGAGAAAAATTTACAACTGAAGCAAGCAAAAAAAAATACTAGTGAGGATCGTCCCTTATCCAACATGACCCTTCTTTAGGTTTGGAGCAAGCGAGTGCTAATTTTGGCGGGAATACTGATGGCGGCTGCAAGAGTACTGGCCTTCAAACGTACTACAGTATTTTAGAGCAGTTATACTTATAGCATTTGTGCAACTAAACGATTTAATTTTAGTTTTCGTTTAGGAAACGCAAAAATTCAAAAACACTTTTAAAAAGGAGAGCGAAGAGAGTATGAAAGCTTTTTGGGGTAGGTTCGGAATAAATAGTTCAGGACGTTTGCCACCGACAGCGGCGTTGTTGCAAGGTGGCTTGAAAAATGACTTTAATAATTAAAAGTATGCTAATTTATTCCGATAATTTAGCTATTTCCCATCTTCAGCGTCCTAAAAATACAGCCGAAGTTCTCCTTGCGACACTCTCATAAGCGACCACCTCTAATTACAGGCAGCATTCAGACAAACACCGTTTGAACTGACTTTTAAAAGCGCTGTAATGTAAAGCTTTCTAAAGCAACAGTTCCCGTAAGCGGACCTGTCTTGTAATCACCAGCTGGACCGTTTCATTTGTTTTTAAGTTCTTATAACCGACCACTACGTCGACACTTAAACAAAAGCATTAACTTCATGATTCAAATTTGGGGTAATGCAGAGCAAAAGCGCGAATGGTTCGTTGATTTGGAATGATCAAAGTTATTAAAAAAGAAACTCCTTAATATTCTTTTAGCTAAATGTTTTCGTAATAAAGAACACATGCCAAGGTGCTTAACAGCCCATAAGTTTGTGTTGCTGCTAGGTAAAAATCCTGGTCGAGGGTGAAAAGAGAGTGAGAGACTGGGAAGAGCTCCGGGCGTGTAAACAGACTGTTTCTTAATCTAACATATTCCCAGGTTTTTTGCTAAGCTATCGTTAGTGACCGCCCTCATATCCGTCTAAATATGGTCGCTTATTAGCGGTCCATTGAGAAACGGCGAGCACTAGTTGCGTAAAATTTACATAAGAAACCTGAAACTAAGGTTAAGGTTACGAGAGCTAATTTTAGCAACTGCCATTCAGCTAGCCATAGGCAACCAGAGCGCCTAAAATATGAATACCTACAGCAAAATTTATTGTCTTTGGAAATAGCGATGAGTGAAATTTCCCAACTAAGTTTTCGGCTTTAGTCCGTGGGTGATAAAATGAGGATCAAATATAGTTTAAACTTCAATGGCGGAAGGCACAAGGGGCAATTAATATGTATTTTATCTATAACTGAATCCAAGTCGAAGGAGGGCCTTCTCCGATAAAACTGACGTTAAAACCGAGATGTTTTAATTGTTCAGTTACAACTAGGCTCCCATATCCATGCAACTGACTATCTCAGCTTGATATATGTTAGTTACACGAGTTATATGAGGACACGCAGTGAATTGCATTAATTAATCGAGACAGTTGATTACTTGCTTCAAGTCGCTCAAACAGAAAACAGTTATACAGCAAACATGAAGAACGACTTCGTAGGAAAAGATCTCAAAGTTTGTTTCCTTAAATTGTTTCTGTTTTTTTCTTTGACGATTCTTTGGATTCAAGGTACGTCATCTTTGTAAGTTAGACATAGTAGCACTTTCTCGCTATATGTGCATCAGTACATGCAGTAAACCGGAAAAAAATATTCCCTATTTAGCGTCGCTCTCGGTCCTTGTTTCACAAGTAACAAGAGGCAGGACATCTCTGCGTTATGTCACTAATGTTTTAAAAAGAAAACCTTACGTAAAGCCCCCATAAGCACCAAGAAGAAAACAAGGTGGGTTATTTTTCAGCTGTGATAAACGGGTCTGTGTTTGCAAAGTGGACATCGACTGTAGACGCCACAAAAGTAAACAGAAAAATGAGTCATTTTCTAATTATTTTTTCTTGCATTTGCATATAAAAGCTAACTGAAAACGACGTGCCCAATAACAAGAATCGATCGTTAACAAAAGAGACCGAAACATTTTCTTACAAATCGTTAATATCGCCGGTTAATAGAGAGGAAAGATTCACGGGCGATTGACATCCTAAATGGCAGAAAAATTCGATTGGCAATAAATGTCTCGCTAACAAAATCACTATATACTATATAGCTGATTATATATATTCCGCAAGGTCATTCACTGTTTTTTGTTTTAGTTATTTGTTTGTTTGGTTTCTTTTGTAGCTTTTTATTTTTGTGGTTGTATTTTGCTTCTTTGTTGATTTGTTAGTTTGTTTTCTTTGGTGGGGAACCGGTTGGACTAATCAACTTCCCAACGTGCTAAAATACAGGCACGAATGTAGAATGTAATATTACAGCCTCCACGTGGCATTGCTCGTTGCATGTTAGGCTCAATTCACCTGCAATTCGTTAAAAATGATCAGAACAACAAAACAAATATCAACAATACAATTTGTGTAGCAAGTCAAAAAAATATCTACTGCCTATATCCTACTCATTCAACATCACTTAACAAGGAAGTCATTGATGATTTCGGTGGGAACTGCAACGGAGACTTTGTTAGTGAGGGAAAAGGGCAAGGTTCTGTCGTCACTATACCGCCGGATAGGTATAAAAAGGGAGTATCCGGCATAGTATAAATGGCAGCTGCACGAAGCTGGAACAAGTTGCTCACAGACATATCGAACATCGTGCTGGAGCGGTTGGCCGAGAGAGCTTGGTACACTAAATCCCAATCCTCACTCTGAATATTTATCTCACCTCTTCTCTTATTTTTCGCTACGTTCCCAACACCTGTTACATACATATATACATAATCTTTAATTAAACACGATAAATTTTAAACCTATAAAAGCTTGTGGGGTCGTGTGTTTAAGAATTAAACTAACCTAATCTACATCAAAACATATATACAAATTATAGCGGAGCACCATGGGTAAGAAAATGAAGTAATCTACCCATCCGAGAAAATTTGGTAATCACGTGACCGTACACCGACTGACCGCCCGCCCGAGATTGCCCGAGAGACCGTTCGTCCGCACCACAGGTATACCAATGTTTACTCTCACACTTTCTAGCTACTTTGGGAGCCCACTAATTGCGCATCAACGTTGTGATCAATTGACAGCTGTCAAAACCAGGTATCCGCTGACCAGTATCACCTGACCGTATCGCGGCCTCAGGTGTCGACCCATCCATGTGGAATATTTTTTTTGATGCTATTCGGTGACAAGTTACTAGTTTTCAAATGATTGCAGGCTCATTTTTTAATTCATATGAAATATGTTGTGTTTTTTTCACTATGGCCCAGCACTATTAACATTTTGATTTCAAACTGAACTCGGACGCGAAAATTCAGCCAGTTATTTGAGAATGCAAACAGGGAAGACAAATTCTTTCCACTTTTCTCACCATAGTCACGCGTTGGTCACGCTTCACGTCCAATTTTTATGCTATGATTGGTTAAAATTTGACAGGTGAGTTCATGCAGAAAATTTTTGCAGCGTCTTGCGAGTTGTTTACTTTGACAGAGTTTTTAACTATCTTTTTGCCCTGGATGTACAAAATAAAATACAGCTGCTATCAAGAGTCTTCTGTTATTCATGGCTGGTTTGTTTATTGTATTTTTGGTCGAGAAATGCGCAACTTGTCAAAGTCGGATGGCATCGTTTTTGTTTTTCACCTTGCTGGATGAGTAAGAGAATTATAAAGGCTCAAGCGATCCTGGCCTTACTTGACAGCTTGCAGGAGCTGCATCTCGAAATATGGTAAGCCTGAGTAATTATTGTATTTATATCTAATTTCATGAAGTCGAGCGCAGTTTATGAAGCTAGTTTATGCACGTTTGTATTAAGATTTGAGACACTAATCTGCCATAGTATGAGGTTTGATATAAGCTTACAGAACTTTAAAAAGCCTTAAGTCGATATTTCGCCGCGAATAGAAAGAAAAAACTTGCCGAAGAATATTTAGTTATAATTTTGGCTGCAGAAATAACGCTTTGAGCGAATTTCTTATCGCAAGTTCATCTTTGAAAACAGCAAACACCGGGAAGCCGGCGGCTTAAAACCACGGGGGGGGGGGGGTACTGCCATACATTACCTATACGGGTATGTGCCGCCCAACGGGGTCGTGATTTTGAAGTTCCTGATTTAGAACGGGGTATCCATGTAGGGAGGCGTTTTCTAGAACGGGGTATAAAAATTGTGGATCACGGCTTTATCTTCTGCTTAAAATTGTTGCTGATTATGAAGAAGCATTTATTTGATGTATAAGTCGAACAAATAAAGAAATATCTTTTTCAAAAAACAGAGCTATTTCAATTTACAAACTTTCTAGAACGGAGTATAAAAAATTGGCCCATTTCTGGAACAGAGTATCAGTTTTAGGGCGAATTCTAGAACGGGATATAAAAACTTGGCCCATTTCTAGAACGGGGTATCAATTTTAGGGGAAATTTTTTTTAGAACGGGGTGCCAATTTGGAGTCCTGGGCGGCACATACCCACCCCAAATATACCCAAGTGCCCCCCCCCCCCCCCCCCGGGCTTAAAACATAAACTTACTCTTTAAGCTTAAAGACTCAGGATTCTTAGAGACACTTAAATACTCATTTAGTTTCGTAAATGAAAATTGTTGTCTCTCAGTAAATGTTCTACCCATTGTTAGTAGTCTCAAAAGTGCAATTTTCATCGCTTTGCCGTTTGTTTTCAGTCGTTCATGATCATCGCTTGCCGGAGTACTCTAAATGCCACACGTATCAAACGCTTTTGAAGATTACACATCGTTATAAAACCATTAATAAAAAATAAAAACAATAAATCCTTTATCATGTGGAAGCGTAACTCTTTTAAAATTTCTTTGCAAATTTGGCGCTTGCCAAAAGTTAGAACCGGCTGACTGTATAGGTGATTTTGGAAATTTTTTGAACGGTTTCGCTAAAGGTCCACGCGTGCTTTGATAGTCCTGAATATTGAATGAATGCAATTTGTCTTGAAAAATTGTGAACTACTGCATTTTGTACGAGGTCTGTATGATAAAAACAGCGCCTCATAGTACTCTTTCTCCTCAGATGTGATGTATATTTAAAGTATAAAAGGATGGTTTGCACACACCCAGATTTTTTGGCAAGAGTTTGTAAAGTAAACTTGTCGAACGCAAAAAATTCGGCCTGATTTGTTTTCCAAGAATTTGTTTTCCACGCTTAACCTACTGTGATCAAGAGCCATTATTGCTCTTAAATGCGACCGAAGATTTTTTTTGGGTGTACATATAAGGCTGTCAAGTCGATGCAAGATTTGTTTCACTCTAAAATCATTTAGCCTTTCCCTCAAAAGTCACATGAATGTGCCCTTAAGTTAACGGATTTGCGGAATGCAAGTTTATGTTTAATTTAAATTATAAATTTATTAATGGGAACTTCGCTGTTAGCCCTGGCTAAATGTATATATTATATATTATAGGGACACAGTGATCAGTAATATATAAAATTCTGTTGTCTTCATCTTATAGTAGTTGCAGACGTACATTCAAACTTGAAATCTATAAAATAATCTTCAGCGCTGACACGCTTCCTGAGGGTCGCAGATGCTTCCTTGTCATTGTAGTTAACAAAGTTTCATAACGAAGCACTTCTATATGAGAGAGAATCTCGGCGAGAATCTTTCATGTATCTTGACTCGTACCTTGGTACGAGAAGACGGTTCGGCCAATGTTCTCATACATTATATCAGGTAAGATAGATAGATAGCCTTTATTTTAAAACGATGAGTATTAAAGCTACATGAGCTTGTGGGGTCGTTTGCAATTAACTAATTACAACTAAACTAAAAAAAAAAAAATAGGGGTATATACAGACAAAACGTTTGAACTAAATTAACGCTTACAAATATGAAATTATGAGCATAAATTTAAGTATATACAAAGTCACCTTTTCTAAAATTACAAGTGGATGCAGACGTTATCGTAAAGCTGAATTCATTAAAATTAGCTTGAGATTTAAGCTTTAGCCTGAGATCACGATAAGGAATGTTTTTTGTCAGGGCACTACAGTTGTTGGTCACTGCATTCCACAGGACTGAGCCTCTAAACGCGACAGAGTCCTCATGTAACGCGTGTTGAAGCGTGGAACAATTAAAGAAGGGCAAGTCCGGGTTGAATAGTTTGTGGCCCGTTTCTTAGAAATCAGGTCGATTAATGTGACAGGTAACCTATCGTGGAAAGCTTTATGAAGACAGATAAAAATGGCTAAGTTATAATAAATAGACAGGGTCGGCCATTGGGCCCGTTGTAGGACATCAGCAGATGCCATGTCTTTCGGCAAATGAAAGATAAGTCTCGCAGCCCTGCAGTGAAGTCTTTCCAGGGACTGAAATAAGTCGGAACTGCAACAGGATCCCCATAATATAAGACCATAGGTCACTGAAGGCAAGATGACCTTAAAATAGAGGTCCTGACGAACGTTTCTAGGGAGAAATCTCGACTTCTTAAGTAATCCTAGTTTTTTAGCAAATGATTTTTTGAGTTCCAGCATATGTTGAGTCCAGGTCAGTTTCTCATCGACGGTCATTCCCAGTAATCGTGATTTCGATACCCATTCAATCGTAGAATTTCCGATAAAGATCGGGGGAATGTTAACCGGGGGATTTCTTCTAGAGATTAGCATGGCCTCACTTTTACTTGGGTGGGGTGTTAATCTGTTAATGAGGCACCACTCGTTTAATTCACGAAGTGCAGAATTTAACTTGGCAATACCTTTTTCTGCCGTGTCACTTTTGCAGTAAACCGTTGTGTCGTCGGCAAACATATAGACGGATCCGGAAGATACTGAGGACGGAAGATCGTTCGTGAAGAGAGCGAAAAGTGTCGGCCCCAAGACAGACCCTTGAGGAATTCCAAAAGAGATCGGTACTAACTCTGAAGTTGATCCATTAACAGCTGTGTATTGCTGTCTTTCCTTCAAGTAACTTTTAAGCCAATCCAGGAGTAGCCCTGATATGCCAAAGTCCCTTTCCCACTTTGTTTCGAGAATGGCGTGCGACACACTATCGAATGCCTTTTTAAAATCTATGTAGGCAATGCTACCACTAAGCCTGCGTCCACAGCTTCTCTCCATGTTTCAGTAAGTTGTATTAGTAACAGTTCTGTTGAAAATCCTGCGCGGTATGCCCATTGTTTGTCCGTGACTAGATTATTAGCTTTGTATACATGACGAACAATTGCGTCGTAAGGATTCGCTATGCGCCCTATAAAAATGTCTAAGAACATCTAACTTGTAATGAAAAGAAAAGGTGGGCCACTGAACTGAGCACGTCCTCCGAATCCATATCCTTAGGTAAAATGTAAATTAAACGTGCCGCTCTTCAGTGAAGCCTGTTCACACTGGGACAAAGACTGGTAGAAACTTATCCAAAATGTGACAATCCATTTTCAATATCGGCGCCAAGCAGCTTCACTCCGACACAGAAATCGCTACCGCACTCACTTTGCATCACCCGCTCCACCTAAGAATAGACATGGAGGCCTGTTCACACCCCATAGGAAGTTAGCTCAGGGTCTGAGCTTGACGCTGAGACCAACCAAGACGGCAAGTCTCCTATGAAAATTCTCACCGCTGGGTATATTCTGGGCCTTTTTGAGGAACGTTTTCAAAAATTAGGCTACATGTACATTACAGGCGATCAGAGGACTGCGATAGTTCACGATTTTTCCGTGGAGCGTTCATACGCGGAAATAACTGTTTTTTCAATCCAGAAGCTAATTCCTTGTTAGTAGTATAGGAGGGATGAAATTAACCTCTTTTTTGGGGAGGATTCTCATTAAGGTGGGGAGGAATACATTAACGTCGCTGACGTCATAGGCTATTGTCTTGATCTCATGAATAAAATGCGCAGGAATCTCATTAACTTGCGGTGGAATCTCATTAACATAAGGTCGTGTGCTATTTTAAGTTGCTTTAGGTTTTCTAGTTACTTTAAGGTCGATAGACGTCTTCGTTTTCTATTGGTTAGTTAGAAAATAAGAAAAGTTTTCATTGGTTAATTCATAGTGCCTGAGGAGTAAAGTCAAACTTGTCTCTGACTTAAAATCACTGAGACGTAACGTAATTATGCAAGTCCTATTTCCTGCTGCTGCGATTGTCCTGGTTCCGGTTCACTGACTTTTGGCAGGCAAATCGTGCATATTAATGAGGGCAAAGACAAACTAGCTCTTGTCCTATTTGCTGCCGCTGTGATTGTCCTAGTTCCCGTTCACTGATTTTTGGGGGGCAAATCGTGCATATTAATGAGGGAAAAGGAAAATTGCTCTTTTTTTTACACTGCAAACAATGTTTTACTTACCCCTCTCCTTTTCACAATTTTGTTATTTTCCTTCCGCAATTTTTTTATTCCCATTTTTCCCTCCTCCTCCTCCTCATTTCTATTGTTTTCCCTCCTCCATCACCACCACCACCACCACCGCCACCACATTTCTATTGTTTTCCTCCACCACCACCACCGCCACATTTCTATTGTTTTCCCTCCACCACCACCACCGCCACCACATTTCTATTGTTTTCCCTCCACCACCACCACCACCACCACCACATTTCTATTGTTTTCCCTGCACCACCACCACATTTCTATTGTTTTCCCTCCACCACCACCACCACCACCACATTTCCATTGTTTTCCCTCCTCCTCCTCCTCATTTTTGTTTACCTCCTCCTCCTCCTCCTCCTCCTCCTCATTTTTATTGTTTTCTCTCCTCCTCCTCCTCCTCCTCCTCTTCCTCCTCCTCCTCATTTTTATCGTTTTACCTCGAAAAGGCCAAGTGGCTAAAATCAGGCCTATATGGCCAAACTCAATGTGATGGTCCGATTTTAGCCACTTGGCCTTTTCGAGGAAAAACGATAAAAATGAGGAGGTGGAGGAGGAGGAGGAGGAGGAGGAGGGAAAACAAAAATGAGGAGGAGGAGGAGGGAAAACAATAGAACAATTGAAATGTGGTGGTGGTGGTGGAGGGAAAACAATAGAAATGTGGCGGTGGTGGTGGTGGTGGTGGAGGGAAAACAATAGAAATGTGGTCGTGGCGGTGGAGGGAAAACAATAGAAATGTGGCGGTGGTGGTGGTGATGGTGGAGGGAAAACAATAGAAATGTGGTGGTGGTGGTGGTGGTGGTGGAGGAGGGAAAACAATAGAAATGAGGAGGAGGAGGGAAAAATGGGAATAAAAAAATTGCGGAAGGAAAATAACAAAATTGTGAAAAGGAGAGGGGTAAGTAAAACATTGTTTGCAGTGTAAAAAAAAGAGCTATTTTGCCTTTTCCCTCATTAATATGCACGATTTGCCCGCCAAAAATCAGTGATTGGGAACTAGGACAATCACAGCAGCAGCAAATAGGACAAGAGCTAGTTTGTCTTTGCCCTCATTAATATGCACGATTTGCCTGCCAAAAGTCAGTGAACCGGAACCAGGACAATCGCAGCAGCAGGAAATAGGACTTGCATAATTACGTTACGTCTCAGTGATTTTAAGTCAGAGACAAGTTTGACTTTACTCCTCAGGCACTATGAATTAACCAATGAAAACTTTTCTTATTTTCTAACTAACCAATAGAAAACGAAGACGTCTATCGACCTTAAAGTATCTAGAAAACCTAAAGCAACTTAAAATAGCACACGACCTTATGTTAATGAGATTCCACCGCAAGTTAATGAGATTCCTGCATTTTATTCATGAGATCAAGACAATAGCCTATGACGTCAGCGACGTTAATGTATTCCTCCCCACCTTAATGAGAATCCTCCCCAAAAAAGAGGTTAATTTCATCCCTCCTATACTACTCTTGTTGTTTCGTGAATTCTTTGCCTTGACTAAAACAATATCAGTGTATGATGCCTCAGAAATTATGGAAATCAAATAATTCGTTAATGTTCATTAATGATCATGACGAAAATAGTTTCGATCAACAACAACAATAAGTTTTATTTGCATTACTATAACAAAGTAATACAGTATTGCAAAAGCTACTTGAATTTAATTATTGATTCCTTTTAAAATTAAATATTTAAAATAACTTTAAATATAATAATCATTGCTTATTTTCAACCATCAGTGGGATTAATTGTTCTTATTTGCTGATAAGACTCAGTGTCAAATCAGCCATTGCAAAGCTATCTTTTGAGAAGCCCATTACTTTACCAAAGAACAATAACCAGCCAAAAAACATATTACATGGGCTGGGATAGTGACTTTCACTCGGATAGTAGCAGGGGCACCCAACGATTGTTTTCTGTATGATATCTGTTCAGAGAACCAAACATTGCCTGAAATTTTCTATTATTTGAGCACGGCTACAAATTTCTAGGTGACTGTTCCATTCATGTACAATTTTCGAAGCTTACCTAATAAATTCCCTATCGAATTCAAAAATGCGATGGAGAGAGGAATGAGAAAAATTCTCACTTTTGCAAAGCGTTAAATCGCAACTAAAATTTTCGGGAAAGTAATACTGAAGCCCTAATAATTTCGAAAAGACTCAAGTTGCCCTTGGACGACCGAACAGATACAAAGTTTATAGCACCATTCTAGAGATGTGAAAGTACTCTGGATAGCCTAAAAAATGTTTTCAATGTATTTAGGAGGAAACTGTCGATGGGTGCCCTGTAGTAGGTTTGTCAAGAGTTCCTGTGGAGGTTTGTGTTAGTTAACCCTTTAAGCTCCAGTATCCACATACAAATTCTCGAAACTGATCTCCATACATTTCCTTTACGAATGAGTTGAGAGAATTTGATAAAAGATCAAGACATTTTTACTTGGGTGATCATTTTAGTAATTGTCATGACTTTTCTGTTGACAATGTATGGATATTGTTAGGAGAAAATTGATCTTGGTCACTACTTGGACTTAAAGGGTTAATGAATATTTGGATCAATTTAGGTTTCTGGGAAACTGCCCACCTAT
The DNA here is from genome assembly GCF_958299795.1 of Porites lutea. Classification (NCBI taxonomy): domain Eukaryota; kingdom Metazoa; phylum Cnidaria; class Anthozoa; order Scleractinia; family Poritidae; genus Porites; species Porites lutea. The sequence goes on along the minus strand of NC_133203.1, from coordinate 34,506,729 downwards.
CCCTCCCCTAAGCTAACATTAACACTTACTTCTCGCTTAGGGCAAAATGATGGCTTAGGGGAGGGGTTGGTAGGCAGTTTCCCAGAAACCGAAATTGCGAATGTTTGATGAAATAAAGAATTTCCCTTTTTATTCTTTCCTTTTTTACGCGATAGATGTGTCACCCACAGGGAACCTAGACTGTGAAATAAGTGCACAGAAATGCCAACCGCCTTTTCAGACAATAACAGTAACGCCCATCGACTCTAAAGTGACTTTGAACTGCTCGATTAAGAATGGGGGAAAAGTACAAGACATGACCTGGCAGTACCTTGAAAAACACCTCAATGCCAGTGACGCCGGTCTGTTCTTACAACAAATCGATTCAAAGAATAGAAGTCAGCCACGTGAATGTTTTTCTATAAAATACGCCAGTGAGTATGTTCTTCTTTTGCCTTGTCTGTATTAAATTGATGGGGATAAAAATATCATAATGCGCCCATCAGTTTTTTTGTGTGCGTCTTTTTTTTTAAATAGATTATAACGAATCCTATGGATGCCTCGTAACAGGTTTAGGCAGATTCAAGCTCAGCTGAGGCAATTTTTACGGTTGGATTGATCGTAAAAACGGTTGAAATTATAGCCAGCTAAATCACCTCACTTGAACATGGTTCACCGCTGAACTCTAGTTGCTCATGTCATGCTGAAGGGCAAGCAAAGCAAAGGGCCATGACAAACAACAAACAAAGGAATCATTTCAAATGATGTTAGCTTTTTGTTTGGCTTGACTCAGTGCGTAGGGCCTCGCTCTCCAGCATGGCAGGTTTGTGCCACAAAAATGAGTTACTGCAAAGGGCCTATTCAACACGAACAAGGCATGGAGTAAAACATGGTTGGTTGGAATGTGTCGGTAAGAGAGATGACTGTAGTTATCTTAAAAATCGCGAGCTAAGCAACGACGACGACGACGGCAGGCTATTTCTCTTGGAGTTGAATTCTTAAGGACTTTATTCAGGATCAGAAAGAAAAAGGAGAATTTGTCGTCGTATGTTCACTTTCTCTATAAAACGTCGTATTACTAGGTTTCACTTCATAGTCGTGCAGTCAACGTCAAAGAAATGTACTAAGAAGCTTGACGCACGTGCAGCAACTGTTGTTTTCATGTTAAAACCAATTGTTTTTTGACGTCGTGGTGGTTCAGATTTTCACCTTTCAGATTTTGATATTTTTTTGCACTAATTCAAGAGGTTGCTATAAAAATTACAAATATATTACAAAAACAACAAGAAGAAAACCAGCAAATTACATAAGTCCTGCTCAAAGGTGAAATGTGCGCAGTGGCCAAAGGAGCTTAGGCTTTCGAGTTGGTCACTTAAGCTCCCTAGTTTAAGTGACTGGGTGCATGACTTATGAGCTTTGAAATTAAGACGAAGAATTCCTTCTCAGTTCCAGTTAAGAGAGTATCTAAAACAAGTTCTCCCCTTGACTACTATCCTGACACGAGAGAAATAGAAATGAAGTGTACCTTCAAGGGATGGCCTCGTCCTCGTGTAGTTTGGTACAATCCAAGTAACAAACAAATCATCAACGGATCTGAAGGTTTTTACATCTCAGAGCAGCTGGTTGGAGAGGATACCTTACGTTCCCTTCTCCGTAATGCTGATATCCAAGAAAAACACGAAGGGGCTACTTATAAATGCACTGGAATGAACAACATTACCGGCTGGTCTAGTGAAAAATCAGGGTATATTGACCTGAATTATCGCTGTGAGTCATTTAATTTCTTATTTCTAATACTACACACGGATGCGCAAAACTACCTCCTTTGAAGCAGGTTCATAAAAAAACATAATACCATGTTTCCCCTGTAAGCAATGGAAAGTATCCCATTTAGACTAAGAGAGACAGCTCATTGTCTCTTGATTTAGACGGAATTAAATATTGGGTGTTTCAAATTTCAAATAACAGATTAACTTATTCCTAAATGAATTTAAAAAAAAAGAAACCGACAATTTCGTGCCACCTTTCTCTTTCATTCAGACTAAATGGACGCTGGAATTTTTATTTGTTTACCCCTCGGGTCACAAGGGATAGGTAAATAAGTAAATAAAGAAAGAAAGAAAGAAATAACGATTTAGTGGAGCTAGCTCATCCACATAGTGGTTCTTTGTCTGCCATTCTGGCTCAAATTTACCCTGCGCAGCTGGCGGGATTAACGTGGGAGTGATGTGTGGTTTTGGCGGCAATGGCGTAATAAGGGTGAGAAGCAACAAAACTCAACCCGGCCGGCCACATATGATGTTGCTTGAGGAATCAAGCAGAGGACAGTCATTAATGAGAGGGGATTGTTCTCACCGGAAATCCAGTAGAACCTCTATACAACGAAGTCGTCGGTATAATTCACAATTATTCCACTTTTTCCACGAGTGTGCTTTGGATATGAGATGGTAGTTAGCCAACGAGGCGCGTAGCACCGAGTTGGCTATAATCATCTCATATGCAACAAGCGCGAGTGGAATAATTATTCTATTAAAAACGCCCACAAAATATCGAGAAATCTTCCCGACTTTATTTGTAAACCAACCGATTTTCATCTTGTTTTTAATTTTGAGCAGACGCGTACAGTTTCCATATTTGAAGAGCATGGTATAACGGCTCCTATACCATGATGTTTAGGCCAATCAGAGCACTAGAATTGCATTATCCAATTATTCAATTTTTAATGAAAAGCGATACTCTCCGCCCCAGAAATAATATAGTCAAACCCCGTAAATCCCGACACTGAAGGGGCCGTACTGACCGTACTAAGAAAGTGTCTGTATAAACGGGGTGACCTTATTAAGAGGGTAGAAAATGAAAGGGCTTTCTTTCCCCAGGGACAAATCAAACTGTCCGTAACAATGAGATGTCTAAATTGAGCGGGTTTCCATACTGCAGCGGGATTTGACTGTACAATAGAAAAAGAGAACCTCGATATAACAAAACCTCTTTATAGTGAACGTATTTTGCCAGTCTTTTGGGTCTTCGTTCAGCTGTTCGTTACATCAAGATTCCAATGTAAAGTTTTATGTGATTGTTGAAAAGAGAAAACGAAACCCCGAATAGCTATTGAAATCAACACTTATTACTGAGCACAGGTCATATTGGTGGGAGGTAAGAGAAGTGGGGTTCATCCGATCAACCGATCGTTAGAGCGTCTCTAAAGACGGCCTGACGAGACAAGACGCAAAGGAGGAAACCAGTGGGATAAACAAAATCAACACGTAAAAGCTCCAGAGCGTTGTGATGCTCCATATATTGTCACAAATATTCAGGAGGGGAGGGTAAGAGTAAGAATGTTACCCCTTACGGTTGCCCAAAAAACTGGTAACCATTTTCAAATAATATTTGCTCATCATATCTTCTTATCATCTAATGCAGGTATCATCCAGGCTCCGCAGATTTCGTCTCCCCAGGTTATGGTGGAAGCCTACTTCAATTTTAGCTTAAAGTGCTTAGCATTTGTTAGGCCAAGCGACTGTGATGACAATTCTTTACAGTGGTATTTTAACAACAGCTCAGTGAAATTAGAATGTAATGAAAAGTATAATATACAAGAAAGGAAAACCAACACCAGATGCAAAACAGACTTCATTCTCACCATTGTTAACGTTACTGAAGCAGACGAGGGAAAGTATAAATGTCAGTATCTCTGCGACTTCGGCAATTCCAGGTCTTCAACTATCCAGTTGAAAGTATTTCCTCCTTCAGAAAAAGGTACTGATACTTCTGTGATATCTAAAGGTATTGTGTCACGAAATTTATCAAATTTAAAAAGTGGAAAACGCCGCCAAATTGAGTGAAACATAAAAATAACCGCTCAAAACCCAAGGGGGGGGGGGGAGGTTACAGTACTTGTCTAAATGTGTAACTTGTGCGGCAAATGTGTAATTTTCGCGATCCCAACTTAGTCGCTTTCTATTTTTCATCTGCAGTACAAACATTCTGGTACGTTTGCTAACCATAAATATGGAGAACTGTCTTACCCCAAAAACTCCGAAAATGTGCGACCCCATTATAGTCAATCCAGTCGTGAAAATGGGACCCCATCCAGCGCCACATCCCCATTAGCCTCTTATAAGGAAGTGCCCCACCCCCCTCCCCGCCCCCTCGGGCTCAAAACAGTAACACAGCAAATGCAAAAGGAGTCATGTCATGTGAGGACAAGCTTGAAGGGTTGAAACTGCTTTCAACTGAGTGTTTCATTAGAAAACGAAGAATCCAATCCGAAGAATAACTCCCAATTGTGTAACAGTAATTTAATTCGAGCTGAAATCAAATTGTCCAAATATGTCTTATTCAAAAAATATAATCAAATAATTGATACATGAAAATAGAAAAAGCGGAATAAATGCTGATAAAAGCTAAACGTTTACACAAGCGAAGTCACATGGTTCTTGAAACAAACTCAATTTAAGCTACTTCAATTCTGTTTAAAAGGTATAACGAAAGAAAGACTAAATTAACAAAACGAAGGCAACATACAGTTAACTTACTTCTATGGCGACTGTTTTCTTAAATGTCCTTGAATAAGCATTAAATCGGTCCGGGCAGCAGGCAAACTGTTAACCCTTTGATCCTTGCGGTACGGCGGTCGATAAAAAACTTATAAAAAACTCGAACAAAGCGGGTACTTTTGTGGTTCCTGTTGGGCGTTTACGGTTTTCCTACTTTTGTTCCTTGAATTCCTTGAATAATTCTTTTATTAGGTTAACACTGCGGTTTTTGACAACTCAAATAGCCTAAAAGTTTTTCAAAAGTCTTTTTTTACGTCTGTAACGTTTCATATAATGTTTGGGGGACAAATGTGTTTGACATGAAGCAGCGATTTTGTCATTTGCGAGTGATTTCTTAACTTACGCCGAGTTCCATTGAAGAAATTAACAGGTGGACAGCGAATTCCATAAATACGTGCACTTGAAATTTCCTTTTAAACGGATAGGGCAATAGAAGGATAAAGTTTACTTCTGTTTTTGAAATAATTATAGTGTAAATTAGTATAGGTAATAGCATGATTAGTAGTGATATTTGGCATAAATACCATGAGTTATATTTCAAAATTGTTATACGTAATTTCACGAGCCGGTAGGCGAGTGAAACTTGAGACAATTTTGAAATATCACGAGTGGTATTTATGCCAAATATCACTGCTAATCATGCTATTACCTATACTTATACCACTACACGAGAAATTTCTGCAATTCGATTGGCTTAGAGCAGTGGTATTTCATCTTAATTTGAAATACCTACATGTGAAAATTACAAAACCTTTGCGGGTAGTAGTATAAACAAATAATAGCATGATTTTTACGTGATATTTGGCATAAACACCACTCGTGATATTTCAAAATTGTCTCAAATCTCACTTGCCCAACGGCTCGTGAAATTACGTATAACAATTTCGAAATATCACTCCAAATCATGCTATTACCTACACAAATTTCTGCTCGTGCGGCTATTTATTACTAGGTGGCAGACAGCAACTCCGTCGCAATACCCATGCGGAGGACGACGGCGACTCGTAAAACCCTCCTTTATCTGCATAATCGTTTCACATGATACAGTAGCGGAATCAGAATCCAGCATCTGGGTTGAGTAATCAGTATTAGGTTCCAGACCGCTTATATCTTAGGGCAGGTTTTGCATATGCGCAGTTGGATTAAAAAAATGACTAGCAAATGTTCCTTTCGTGTTGTTGTTTAAGACCAGAATATTACAATTTTGGCAACGAGGATGGCACTTGTAGGTCAAGTTGGAGAGTATGTGGACGGTAAAAAAGATATTGCAAGTTATATCGAAAGAGTAGAATTGTATATTGCGGCGAATTATATTGAGGCGGATTACAAAGTTGCTACGTTTATAGCGTTTATCAGAGCAGATGCACATGACGTGCTGCGAAATTTGTTAGCCCCTGAACGTCCTAAAGATAAGTCTTTTGTGCAACAGTATGAAAAGCTGACTGAACGATTTGGAAACCCAGCTCTAATTTCAGAGCCACTGATCAATAAGTTCCTGGAGATATCAGCAGATCAGGATGAAAACAATTTGACAACTCGCGCAATTCATGGAGCAGGCTTTAGACCAGCAACTAATATAAAGAAGATTTTTGCAAAGCTACCTCCAAAAATTGCAGTAAGGTGAAGCAGGCAAAAGGTAAAGCTACAGCCCAAATAAGTACCCTTTGCGACCTAGATGAGTGGCTGAAACCGAGAGTGAAGTCAAAGTGATAGCCTTTGGTTGCTCCAGTAATGTAGAGAATCCTGAACAAGAGAAACCCAAGTCAAATCCAAACAAATCGAAGTGGCTCAGGAGAAAGAACAGGCGAAGATTCATGTAATGTTTTGTCAGCTAAAAAAAACATGTGCTGACATCGTATGAAACTTGAAAGAATTAACTGTAAGTTAACGATGGTAATTATAAGAGAAATTGGGTTTGTGCTTTGGATGCCATAGTAGAAGACATCGTCGGCTGAGACATTCCAACCTTCCCAAGAAGCCACAGGAGAGACGTCATCACCTGGAGTACCAACTAATCTACACGAGTTATTGAGGTTCTGAAGAGGCCGTAAGTATACCACGCCCTGAAACGGTAGCGCTGCAGATGACACCCACCATATTGATGGTGGGTCTGGGTCGTCCTTCGACTCCTTCCTGAAGAGGAGATCGCTGAACAGATATACTTGGTTTGTACGCCCTCTGTGTTGCTGCTTTTTGAGCGAAGTCGAATGTAACGGACAGCAAAACTGTAAATTTCCTCCAACCTTTAGGGTATGAATGGGAGCAACAAGGAGCAATTATTTTTTGTGGAAATTGTGAAATGAAAGCAATTGATTGGTCGGTCAATGCAAGAAATTAGATCATAATCGCGACCTGGAGATCATGAAGCCAGTTCAACATTTAGTTCTTGATTGAGAAGTGATTATTATGAGGAACTCATTTTACCACTTAAATATCGCAAAGGACATCTGGGGGAGTCTGTAAGAGTAAAGAAAACCACTCGCATAGACAATAGTTGGAAATGTCTCGTATAAAGCAAACTAGGGTCATGACGCTTGCCATGTTTACACATCCCATGCGACCTTTACTCTAGAAACGAGGGACGATGAGCTAATGCAGAAGATGTGGGGCGAAGACGTTGTGCGAATTGCTGATCAAAACAAGCGCTTGACAGCGGAGGAGGTGCTTGCTGCGCGCAAAGAGGCACAATCAAGGCGTTATGCTGAGGGACTCTGAAGTGGCAATTCCATGGAATGACGAAGATACGCCGTTGTGTTCAAACAGAAAGACTGCTGAAGACCGATTTATCTCTTGAGAAACACCTTCAGCTAAGGCTAGAGGTTGCTGAGAAATACTGCCAAGTGATAGAAGCCAAGGTATAAAGGATGAATCCAAGGGTTACTTCGGGATTACATCCAGTTGGTACCCACCTCATATTCATGTAGTGAAAAAAGACAAAGAGACCACTAAAGTGAGGATAGTCTACGATTCAGTAGCCCTATACGGAGGAATAAGCCATAATAGCATATTGCCTTGACCAAAGCTGAGCAAGATGTTTTTTATGCGCTATTGCGTTTCCGCAGTTATCTTGTGGCCCTGGTAGCAGATCTGACGGAAATTTTCTCGCAAGTTACCATGGCAAGGAAAGACGGAGGGTACCACTCCCTTCCTGTGGGGGTGGAGGTTACACCTCTCTATACTTGCAGAAGTTTATGAAGCAATGAGCTTGATGTTCGATGACCGCGTTTCACTTTATCTTGCCAGTACGTTGTGCGATAACATGCAGGAGATAACAGAAATGACCACCCGCTAGCAATAGCCATAATCCTATTACAGGTGTACGTGGATGACATTATGACTTCATTGAGCACTAACGATGATTACAGAAGCGATTAAAGCTAGAGAAGAGCTAGGGGAGCCACTTGAAAAGGAAGGCTTCAAACCGCGGTCTGGGGGTAATAACAGGCCAGAACTGCCTTGCATGAAAGCATAAGGAAAGCAATAAGATGCTGAGACGGATGTGTTTAACTTCAAGTTCAATTCCCTGCAGGATGTTGTCTATACCAAGCGAAGGTTCGTAAACAAAATTTTCTATGCGTTTTTACCCATCACAGATGCTAGAGGAGGGATGGATATGCAGGGAACATGGTTACTGGGTTTAAAATAGGACGACTCAAAGAAGACGTATCAAGAATGGTTCAGTGACTGATGAGTTACCAGAATTTTTCAGAGGACAGCTTTCAAGGTGCTATCACATTGGTGAGAAAATTGTTGTTGACACATCTATTCATACAATGGTAGACGCGTCGCTGTTGGCAGATGCAGATGTAACTTACGTTGGGCATAAATATGAAGATGCAGCTCGAGAAGAAGAAGAAGGGAAGCAGGTTAGAGCTCTTGGCAAGAAAGAAAGGTGTAAGAGTTGTTAGAGATTCCCTTCGAGAGCTGTACACTCTGAACAGATAGTAAGGGTGTTTTTTTCTGGATCCAGACTCAGTCGAGGAGGTGTTAGACTCTGTCGCTAGCGAAATATTTAACAATTATTCCTGCATGGAGCCCGAATGGGCTCTGAGTCAATTGCCCATGAGGCCGAAGGCCGAATGGGCTATTGACTCAGAGGCCATGAGGGCGAGAGGGGTAATTGTTTTAGTAAAATCCAACTAGTTGGTAAAAAAATATCGAGACAAAACAACTTTAGCTAGTTAAAGCTAGACTTCAATCCATTTTTGCCGCCAAAAAGCCCGCGCTTTTCGCGACTAGTGGGCTATAACATATAGCCTAGTAGTAGCTAAACCAATCAGAACGCAGCATTGATAATAGACCACTAGCTGGATTTTACTAACAAAGATTTATCACACGCCTAACCCTCGACAGTGGAGACATGTACAATACTTATGGTCGCCAACTGAGCATCAAAGATTTATCAGATGCCTAACCCCAGATAGTGAAGAGACTTACGAGACTTTTGGTGCCAACTGAGTATTGGAAATTAATCAGACGTATATCTAGAACCTCAGTGAATTGGCGTTTGATCCCGGGAGCCGTTGGATACTGATTCTTAACCTGGTAAAGCTGCTCTGGAGACACTGGAGAAAAGAGTTTCTGGCAACACTTAATACCCAAATGAAACGGAGGAAGGCGACGGACAACCTAAAAGTTGGGGATGTCGTGTTCGTTGTCGATCAAAATGCTCCAATAGGTCGGTGGTAGTTTTTCCGTATCAGGATGGACAGATACGCGTTGTGTAAGTGAGTATAAGGGGCCAGAGGCTTATCCACCCAATAACACGACTGTGTCTATTGAACGTCTCTGACCAGCCATAGTCGTAAAGAGAGCCGGGGAGCTGAGGATCCGGAGCTCCTTGTAAGCTCCAGGTGATACCCCTGCGTAAGGGACTGGAACTAGTCAAGTACAAAGTTCCCTGAGCACATGGGAAATTGGCTGTTGTGTGTTCTCGTTTGAACCAGGCTTTGGAACAGAATTTCTCACGCCTGGGAAAATCCAAGTGGCGAGTTTCATACCGCCATGTATGTTTCGAGATTTTTGCAGGTACACCACACCTTCCAGGGGCTTTACCTTTCTTTGCTGCGTTGATGGCATCCAACAGTTCCTTGAATTCATGTTTTTCTTCAAGGCATGCAATGTTTAAGGGTCAGCAAATAGAACTATACCAGGAAACGCGTCGGCGAAACAGGTCAGCACGATATCAGTATATGAATTTCCGTGGAATAACTGCGAGTTTGCTCGATTTACGCCCACTCTTAGGTCTGCTCTAATGTTCCTCCCCGAGAAGCGACTTTTTGGGGGATCATTTCCCAAACAGCGGCTGGTAATCAAGCCTAATTGAGAGTCAATATTATTCGAACTCAGGGGCTCTCAGGGGTTGAGCTTTTTCAAACTGTTATCGGCGAAACACCTGTAAAACAGATTACATTTAATATTAAATCGGTGTTAGAAATATGTTGATGATATTACTTACAATCGGAAATATGCAGTATGAATACTAGAAAAAAACACTTGATTTGTTAAAAACATGGAATCGTTGGGTAATGATGACGTCTCAGCCCTGAACTCTGCCAAGTATGAAATGGTTAAGGATGACGTCAAACAGAACTAAATGCCCAAAGGGACCGCTTGGGATTATTTTGTGACATTCACTGCACTTTTATACTTCTACTGTTTTGAGTTTCGTCTGTTCAGTGATATTCTGTGAAGCAGCTGTTTTGAAGCTATTAAAAAATGCAATTTACATTTGTTCGTCTCATTTTGTTCTCTTAAACAAGCGTCATAAACTCTGACCACGAAAGAGAAACTCTCGAGTTTGACCAAAATTATGGATCGAAAAAAACTCTGTAAGCGTGGACTTACGTTTTGAGAGGCGAATAACTGTGTATAAGCCGTTTGAGGGTTTGCCAGACACATGTATATCATTCACAAATCTTCTTTTGGATTAGCTCTCCCTCACTACGTGAAACACATCCTAATGCAATCGATACAAGTAAATCTTTGATTGGACACGATTTTACAGACACAAATCACTTTGGGGAAATTATTGAAAGGCTCAGTCCAAAAACAAGCAAGTTCCATTAAGTGAACGCTGGAATCAAGCTAGCTTATTAGCAGAAGGATGCACGATTACAGGCATTTGCTGACAATTCATTTCTGTGCTGACGTATTCCCTCTTTACAATTTTCCCTTTTCATTTCCAAAATCATTCTCCGGCTGTTAAAATGAATTGCATGTAAAAAGTGCAAGAAGAATAAAGGAAATTACACCTTCTAATAACATCTTTCCTTATAGTTAAAGTTAAAGTTAAAGGATACAATTGACCGAAA